>NW_015652397.1:171852-180372 GCF_001515625.1 Sinocyclocheilus rhinocerous
CAACCATCAGCACAAGACCACGGGAACCAGACAAGACCTCTGCACCTGTGTTGCAGGCTGGAATTAAACCACACCATGCTGGTGTTGTCTGTTCAGAGGAGAACTGGCCCCCCGACTGAGCCTGGTTTCTTCCAAGGTTTTTTCTCCATTTCTGTCACCGATAGAGTTTTGGTTCCTTGCCACTGTCGCCTTTGGCTTGCTTAGTTGGGGATGCTTGACTGATTGCACAGACACTATTGGAAGAGAGCTGAACTGGGTGATGACATCACTGAATCATCAATGAACTGACTTTATCTGGAAAAATGACTCTGTTATTGTCTTCTTGCATTATTGACAAACTATTTTCCTGTTTGACACTGTAAAGCTGCTTTGACACAATCAGTATTGTATAAAGCGCAATACAAAAAATGTGACTTGACTGTGGCTCAAGACGCTGGGTTATGATCCAGCTCCCCACGACCCTAATAAGGACAAAGAGATTTGTATAATAGAATGGATGGATGGATGGATGACTTCTTAAAACTTTTATTCAAATATAGAGTCCACAACTTTGAAAGCATTGTTAAAATTATTTAAACATTTCAGAACAAAATCAAGTTCAAAACAAAGAACATCTAATTTGGTCTAAAATTAGAGAAATATAATGTGTTTTATTCAAATATAGAGTCCACAACTTTGAAAGCATTGTTAAAATTGTTTAAACATTTCAGAACAAAATCAAGTTCAAAACAAAGAACATCTAATTTGGTCTAAAATTAGAGAAATATAATGTAGAATTACAGTAAAATAATACTTTATAATCATAAGAAGGGGCGAGCTGCTGGCTCAACTTACCCCAGGGCTTTTGGCTCAAATGACCCCACTCCTAACATTTTAACAAACTTGTATCATCCAGCAGATTATATCTAACATCATGCTAACAGTATAGCCTCATGTTATAACCTCCTAAAACACAAACACGTGGTATTTTTTTCAGATTTGTCTAATTGTTCAGACACAAGAAGCATGAGTCCTTGAATTAAAAAAAAAAAAAAAACTTTGAACAGCAAAAAACTGTTTTTTGTACCTAAATGTTGTTACCAATTGTTCCAAGGGACTCTCTTCATCACAGGATGAGTACAATGGATAGCGCTTCATATATTTGTGGTCACATCACCAATTTTGTTTTTAGAAAAGCTAAAAAATGCTAGAAATTAAATGTAACATTTATATACATTAAAAACAAGATCCATCAATAAAAGATTAAACCACATTTTCTGTATTTCATTTCTGGGTTAAAAAAGGAAAAAATGCATGGACAGAAAATTACATGGACCGTAGCTAGAGTAGCAGGGAGACAATGAGAGAACTGCCATCTCCAACTCCAACAGCAAATACACAAAATGCCCAGTGACACCAGTAAAAAAAAAAAAAAAACTAAATATTTGATTAAATAAGCTGTGGGAAATAATCAAACAAAGGCTGCAGCAGGGAAAAAGGCCAAAACAATAAACAAAAGTTCTAGTTCTAGTTCTTTTATTTATAAAGCACATTTAAAAACAGTCACAAGACTGACCAAAGTGCTGTACAACAAAATTATCAAAAAGTAACACATTCAAACATCATCAACTTATAAAAGCTAAAGAAAAGTTTTCAGAAGAGATTTAAAAACCGATAGAAATGGAACACCTCTGAGGTGTGCTGGCAGGCTGTTCCACAATCTAGGGCCCATCACCGAAAATGCTCTATCTCCTCTGCTTTTCAACCTTGTGCAAGGAACCATAAGTAGGTTTTGATTACCTGATCTTGAATCTCTAGTAGGGTTATATGAATGCAGCAATTCCGATCGGTAACGCGGGGCAAGGTTGTGTAGACATTTGTAAACAAATAGGATAATTAAAAAATTTATCCTAAAATGAACTGGGAGCCAGTGAAGAGCTCGCCAAAAAGGGGTTGCGGGGTCATATTTGCGGCCTTTCTTAAGAAATTTGGCTGCTGCATTTTGGACCAATTGTAAATGAGCAACCTGGGACTTTGAGATGCCACAATACAAAGAGTTACAATAGTCCAATCGAGAGGCAATAAACGCGTGAACAGCTGTCTCAAGAGATTTTTCAGGCAGAAAATTTTTAATTTTAGAAAGTAAGCGAAGCTTAAAAAAGCTAGAAGCAACGACCGAGGAAACATGTTTATCTAGAGTGAGCCGATTATCCAAAAGCAGGTTCCTGACACACTTTGATTCAATGACTGACAGGCTATCCAGGGTCGAGTTGTTAAATTTGAAATTGTCAGATGGGCCAAAGACATATACTTACTAGTTTTTTTTTTTTAAGGAATAACTTTCTTACTAAAAAGAAGAAAATAAAATACAGAGATCCTTCCCGGATCTTAAAAGTAGATCTTAAAAGAAAAGGCATCCACCTCCCTACCAAAAAGAAAAAAATAAAATAAATCCCACACACATAAATTATATAGAAATAGCTGAAGCACTCGGCACAACTCAGATGGTTCTAGTTTCAGGAATACAGCGGTTAGCTAAAACACACCCAGTTCAGGAACACCAGAAGTAGCTGGAACACACACTATACAGCTCCGATTGTTTCAACCCTTGTGTGGTGTTCATATTTTTGTTACTCAGCCAGTGTTCGTGGGTCTGGTGGACCCGCTGCAGTTTTGGGTTTTTAATTCAACACAATCATGTATAAGTATAATGAGTGGTCATTGAAAATTTGTTCTGATATATGTTCTTCACAGAAAATGAACCAAGGCCAATGAGTCTGACTTTGAAAAAATAATTAATAGTATCATTTTTCTTTTGATAAAACGTGAAAACGGGTCCCATAAACCCAAACACCATACAAGGGTTAAAGCCTCAGGGATACACCAATTAGCTGAAATTCACTACACAGCTTTACTACAACACTACAAACAAAGCAAAAATACACAATATAGAGAAACAAGAGCACTGGGATCAGAAGATAATCGTGTCTCTCAACAGGAAAAGCCTCAGCCTCTCTCCCCAGACCGGAATTCTCTGGCTTCCTTTGTACTCCACTTTAACGAGCTTGAACAGGAATCAGGTGGCACTCATGAGCCTGTCAAGCAGACAGTAGGAGGAGCAAGAGCAACATCGAAGAACACAGAGCATACACACAGAAAAAAAACGGTCCCACATTTTATACAAATCATTCTAAATTAATGAAATAAGCTTATATATTAAGAAAAAAAAAAACAATAAAATTCAAGAACTGATCCAAAGTGACTGAGAAAAACTGTAAGCCCTTGAAATTTTGTTCAAAATAGTGATTGTCTATTTCCATACTACGCATAATCCATTACAATAATTCTAATCAAAAAGACATTACATCTAATAATATTTGGTCAATTATTGAGATTCTAAGGAATTGATGTCTGTCTTGGTGCAGCACCAGATCTACAACAATCAGAAGATTTTAGACAGATAAAGCAGAATGATCTTTTACAATTAAAGCATGCCATCATTTTACACCCTTCTAGAGTGTGTTCAATCAGCATGCCACAATCCGGACAGGCACGAATCGATGGACACTGAATGATTTGGTCTTTAGAATGTGGCAAAGTTATCATTTTACAATCTCTTAGCATTTTTAAGTCACTGTTAGAGCAACCCAGATTATCACATTTATCAGTGCGAGGTCGGGGCCCTTTCCAGTTTCCGCCACACTGCCAGCAGAACTCATATTTTTTCCCAATCTTTGCTGTGCAGAATGGACACTGAACGCAGAGGTTAGCAGAATCTTTTCTTTCAACGAAGGAACCACAACCAGGACACTAAACAAACAAGAACAGGGGAGAAAGAGACTGTAGAAAGAAGGTTAAAAAATATAAATGGATACATTAGGTTTACAAACAAAAAGAGGAAATATAAGTTTATAAGTTTATATACCCCTTTGATGTCAATCATCGTTTTAGCAGCATTTTCCCGAAGTGTGTCTTTAAAATAAAGTTGTTCCTTATGTGTTAGCAATATTCTCACTTTGCCATATGGCCACACTTTTGTACATATCGGACATTTCAGTTCCACTTGTCCCTACGAAAAAATGCAAGATTATTGAAATATAAAATCTCAAACTGTAAAATGTCATGCCCACTGTATAATTTTATTAAATTAATCTGATTACATTAAGTTACAACACTAAAAGTCATTTTTAGTTACTTATAGTTGTAGGAGCATCTGAATTGGATCATCAAAATAAAGTGTTAGACCCCGATCAGACAGAATGCGTTTTTCAGGTTTTAAAATGCGGGGCGCACCGCACTGCCTTTTTAGATTGACTTTTTTTATTTAGAAAAGAGCAGTGTGCTGCATTTTTTATGTTGCTAGGCAACCACTGAATCAGCTGTCCTGTCAGTCTAATCAAGGATTATAGCGTGAGCGTATTAATTAAAGTCATATTAGCAGAAACTTTAACATTGTGGTAGTTGCGGTTCGTGAAGTCAGCTCCGGGTAACCTGCAACAACAGCCACCACAAGTTTCTCCTCCATCATTGCAGTCTCCGGACGTTTTAAGCAACTGTAAACTCCCGCCACCATAATGGTCTCCATTCATTCGATTGAACAATGGAAGGAAAAACCGCGACTGACGCGTTTAACAATAACAATTTAAAAAAGGTGCCTCTCACTGCAAAAAACACGTTCTGTCTGATCAGGGCCTTACTGCATCAACTCCTCCAGACTGCAAATCAGGCATAAATCTGTGCAACAGTCATGTAGTGTATTCCAGCCTTAAACTTAGGGGATTTTCGGGAGTGAAGGTCCTTGCACACTGAGTCAGAAATTTTCGTCTGCGTTTTTTTCGTATTCATCATCCTAAAAATTTGTCACGCACAGAAACCTTGCACACTGGGTCCGATGCGTAGTAATTAATCCATTGCGAAAAAATTCGCAAAACAATACAAAATGGAGTCTTCAAGCAGTGAGGATGATTTTGTTGTCCTCTCTCTTCTTTAAAAGAGAAAAAGAAAGAGTAAATATTGGATCCATCATCCAATCCAAAGAGAGTTCCTCCTCCTTATGAAGGAGTTGCGGGAGTGTGTAAACGTGGTTGACACAACGTGAGATCGTATTTATTTTTTAACGTGTGAAAATTTCGGATGAAAATTTCGGACTCGGTGTGCAGGGGCCTTAAGTCTGATCAGTTAGAAAAGATACAGCACACTACGTCAAAACAATCTGAAGGTCTGGCCCGAGTTTGGTGAATGTAGCTTTAAAGCTCTCAGAGTCATAAAAGTGAAGGCCCTTGCACATTTTCATCCGAAATTTTCACACGTTAAAAAATAAATACGATCTCACAATCTGAAGGTCTGGCCCGAGTTTGGTGGATGTAGCTTTAAAGCTCTCGGAGGAGTTAGAGTCATAAAAGTGAAGGCCCTTGCACACTGAGTCCAAAATTTTCGTCAGAAATTTTCACACGTTAAAAAATAAATACGATTTCACGTTGTGTCAACCATGTTTAACCGAAACTTTAGTCCGTCATAAAAAAATTCGGATCGGGTTCGATTGTCTGTGTTTTTCGCATCCGTAGCAAGCATTTTGAGAGGTGTTTTGACAATTCAGAGCCACCGTACAAGCGAACGCCAAAATCCAGAATGGCGTCTGACAAGTTGATCCACTTCTTCTCGCTGCAAAAAGCACTGTATAAGTCCACGGAAATTGGTGGTCTTCTTTTTAATATGTGGCTCCAGTATCGCTAGTAAAGCATCAAACTGAGCCCCTGACATCTTGAAGTAAACTTTGAATCTCCCGGGATAATCCCGCAGCTCCTTGATTAGGAGGTGGAACTCTCCTTGGATTGGATGATGGATCCAATATTTCCTCTTTCTTTGTCTCTTTTTAAGAAGAGAGAGGACAACAAAATCATCCTCACTGCTTGAAGACTCCATTTTGTATTGTTTTGCGATTTTTTTTGCAACAGATTCATTAATATGCATCGGACTCAGTGTGCAAGGTTTCAGTGCGTGACAAATTTTTAGGATGATGAATATGAAAAAACGCATACAAAAATTTCAGACTCAGTGTGCAAGGACCTTTAGTCTCAGAAGTAAAATAATACGTTTAAATAGAATATCAGTATTTTGGCTTTCTCAGGCCTAATAAGTTTAATTAGTAGATCAGAAGGTCGACTTTTTCAAGGCAACCTAATAACTCACATTCTTTAGCTGTACTGTGCAGCATTCCACCAAAGTCTTAGCAGATGTGACGTGACCACATGATAATTTAGCCCTTGAAATGCTGAGGTCATTGTCATTTTTATCTGAAAAGAGTTTAGAAAAATTATTATGAGTTCAGATGGTCAAAATTAAAGATTGTCTTATGTAGGCTACTTTCCAATTGGCAATGTCTGAGGCCATGTCCACACGTACACGGGTAGTTTTTCCTTCTTCCTTTTCTAAAAAAATCTCTGTCCACATGAAAATGCAAAAGCATGCTATGAAGCACTGTCAAGAGCATGCCAAGCCAACAGGTGGCGATATAATCTCAACCCTAAAGCCATGTTGGCCAATCAGAAGCCTGAAAAAGTTTCCAGTAGGCAGAGATAACAGCGCAGGCTCCGACGTCACAAGCCAAAATCTCCGGTTTCGCTGTCTACACGATAACACTGAAACCGGAGTTTTTGAAAATCTTCACCCTGGCAGGCGTTTTCAAAAATGTTCGGTTTCAGTGACCTGGTGCTGAGTTTGCGTGTGGACGAACGGCCAAACCGCATAAAAAAGCGGTGGTTTTGAAAATACCTGCGTTCGTGTGGACAGGGCCTGAGTTGAAGGTAGGGGCGGGTGATATACAGGTAGACACAGTTAACCGAAATTTGTCAACTGGTAAAGATTTTGGACTGTCATCTCTATCACGGTTATGCTGACGTGACAATGCTGTGCTGCGCTGTCATGAAAGCTTATCATTTGAATGCGTTTTTAAGCCTTGTGGTTTAAAACATGTTTTTAAAATATTCAAGTGCAATAAGCAGTGAAAGAGAACTCATTTCAGTGTGTGCAAGTGCTGTCTGAAAGACACATACACATAAAGCCTCTGCTCATACAGCATAAGTACTGAAGTGAATTGTTTTTGGTATCATATATGGGCTTGAACAGTCAAATACACACTCTTATGTGTCTGAATGCCCATCTTTGTGAGCATCCTTGTAAACACAGTCGTTTATGTCTAGAGTGAACATAAACAGTTGAGAAAAAAATCCAAGCATTCGGTCTTAAAGTGACAGAAGATTAATAAACCTGCTGCTGTTTGTGTCATTCATATTAATTGTTAATGATTATGTGTCATTGTGTCATTCCAGGTCTCCCTGGAAGAAGAGATTGTGAAGTCTCGGATCCAATATTTCCTCTTTCTTTGTCTCTTTTTAAGAAGAGAGAGGACAACAAAATCATCCTCACTGCTTGAAGACTCCATTTTGTATTGTTTTGCGATTTTTTTTGCAACAGATTCATTAATATGCATCGGACTCAGTGTGCAAGGTTTCAGTGCGTGACAAATTTTTAGGATGATGAATATGAAAAAACGCATACAAAAATTTCAGACTCAGTGTGCAAGGACCTTTAGTCTCAGAAGTAAAATAATACGTTTAAATAGAATATCAGTATTTTGGCTTTCTCAGGCCTAATAAGTTTAATTAGTAGATCAGAAGGTCGACTTTTTCAAGGCAACCTAATAACTCACATTCTTTAGCTGTACTGTGCAGCATTCCACCAAAGTCTTAGCAGATGTGACGTGACCACATGATAATTTAGCCCTTGAAATGCTGAGGTCATTGTCATTTTTATCTGAAAAGAGTTTAGAAAAATTATTATGAGTTCAGATGGTCAAAATTAAAGATTGTCTTATGTAGGCTACTTTCCAATTGGCAATGTCTGAGGCCATGTCCACACGTACACGGGTAGTTTTTCCTTCTTCCTTTTCTAAAAAAATCTCTGTCCACATGAAAATGCAAAAGCATGCTATGAAGCACTGTCAAGAGCATGCCAAGCCAACAGGTGGCGATATAATCTCAACCCTAAAGCCATGTTGGCCAATCAGAAGCCTGAAAAAGTTTCCAGTAGGCAGAGATAACAGCGCAGGCTCCGACGTCACAAGCCAAAATCTCCGGTTTCGCTGTCTACACGATAACACTGCAACCAGAGTTTTTGAAAATCTTCACCTTCACAGAGTTTTCAAAAATGTTCGGCTTCAGTGACCTGGTGCTGCGTTTGCGTGTGGACGAACGGCCTAAACGTGTAGAAAAAGCTGCGGTTTTAAAAAGAACGCGTTCATGTGGACAGGGCCCTAATGTGAGACGAAACTGAGACTAAATACTAACTGAATTTTTAACAAAGGTTTTTAACTAAAATAGTGTACCGTGGACATTCTTTCTTTTCTTGCTTTCTGTTTTTCCCCTTCAAGGGATGAAATATAAAACTTCATTCTGCAGCGCCGGGGTAAAAAAGTCAACTGCTGTCAATATAATATGCTTAAACAAATATCAGAATCAACTTTATTGCCAAGTATGCTTATGT
>NW_015652398.1:0-996 GCF_001515625.1 Sinocyclocheilus rhinocerous
CTTGAGTGAGCGGCGGCCGGCGGGCTTGCGGCAACCACATGTGACCACCCCGGCTGGACTCCACTTTGTCCACGGTGAAAGCCGATCCAGCGATCCACAGCACGGAGTTGATGTATTTCCTCAGCGACCAGCACGGATCAGCTCTAGGCATGACGAAGCGGATATCGTCCTCTTTTGGAAGGCCAAACAAAGTAGTTTCGCTTTCACAACGAAACACACAGCGTCTTCACGAAATGGTGGCAACAATACTACAGTGAGAATAAAAGTTACGCCTTCTTTCTTTGCGTGAACATTTGGGCGGCGTTATGCAAATCTTCCCACATCGTGACATAGACATGTGGGGGCGTGTTAGAACGAGCCATTTTAGGTAGGCGTGGTTGACTCTTAACCTTTATAAAGAATATTTCTTTGGATTTAAAACTTTAGTCTTTGCAACTTTATAGATCTTCTTTATGCACCAAGAGCTTGTAACACTTCAAAGAGAAAGGACAAATTTAAATTGCATCATATGACCACTTTAAAATAAATATTTTCTGATTAAACTCAAGCACTGACATTTTATGAATTAACACTTGAAAAAACTTGGAAGATTGAAACTTGGAAGTTACTGAGAGTCTACAACCATTCAAAGTTCAAGTCATCTATTTAAATTCAGATATTATCTCATTGATTTATGCAATTGTATCTAACTAAATGCAATGTTTTGGAGTGATAAACGAATTAACACCACAAAACATCACAAAATTCATCCAATTCATCACTAATACTTACTGTGTAGGCATTTTCCTGATGTCACTTCCTGAATGTGGAAGAGGCTTTTGTTATTTTAGAAAATACTAACATGATAGAAAGTGACACTGTCACTGTATGTATATATATATATATATATATATATATAAAAAAAAAAATATATACAGTATATATATATATAACATTGACAAAGTACTGACAAACTGACAAAGGAAGACTGAACAAACAGGAACTTAAATACAAGGG
>NW_015652399.1:0-1342 GCF_001515625.1 Sinocyclocheilus rhinocerous
GAGCCTGACACTTGATTATTGCTAGTCGTTTTGGTATCATCATAGAAGAAATTAATTGACCTATTTGTTCAGCATGTTGTATGGGGGTCCCGTCACTCTTTTTGAAACCTCTTTGTTTCCATACTGCTCCAAACAAGTGACATACACCATGCGCATATGCTGAATCAGTGAAAATATTGGCTGTTTGTCCTTTTGCTAACATATGCTGAGTGAAAATATTGGCTGTTTGTCCTTTTGCTAATTGACATGCAGCTGTGAGAGCTTTTAATTCTGCTAATTGAGCAGAGCAAAGCTGTACACATTGTTGTGATATCACAGGCACAAATCCTTCATTGTCTTTCTTTACTACTGAATATCCTGTATGATTTCCTACATGATCTCTAAAACTAGAACCATCTACAAAGTAAGATACTTCTTCTTCAGGGATTGGTGTAGACTCAAGATGTGGCCGTAATCTGGTAAATGCCAATGAATCAGTCACACACTCACGGGGCTTTCCTTCAAAAGCCAAAGGAATTAGTTCAGCTGGATTAACTGTATGACATCGCTTAATTGTAACATCTGGATACATGAGTAACGACGAATAGGCTAGAATTCGGGCTTGAGTCAGAACAAATTTTCCTTGTTCTATTAACTCCACAATTTTGTGATGAGTATAAATAGTTACTGGGTACCCCATGGTTATTGTAGATGCTTTCTCATATGCATAGTATACTGC
Source organism: Sinocyclocheilus rhinocerous (assembly GCF_001515625.1). Taxonomy (NCBI): domain Eukaryota; kingdom Metazoa; phylum Chordata; class Actinopteri; order Cypriniformes; family Cyprinidae; genus Sinocyclocheilus; species Sinocyclocheilus rhinocerous. Next base: position 719 of record NW_015652399.1, read on the forward strand.
TGCAAGGCCTTGTTGGTAACATGGTGGGTAACCTTGTGCTACATTGTCCAACTTTGTACTGTAGTAAGCTATAGGCTGTTTTTTCCTTCCACTACAAGTCTCTTGCATTAATACAGCTGATGCATAACCATCAGCTCTGTTTGCGACATACAGATTAAATTGTTTAGAGTATTCAGGATTTCCCAAGGCAGGGGCCTGTTGTAGTTCTTTTTTTATAGTCTCAAATGCTAGTAATGCATCTGTGTTCCATTTTAATGGATTACCTAAATGTTGCAGTCCTGCATGTTTCATGATTTCTCTTAATGAAGCTGTTTTTGCTGCATAATCTTCTATCCAATCAGCACTAAAGCCGGTCATTTTGCTGCACTTCTATCCAATCAGCACTAAAGCCGGTCATCCCTAGGAAAGTCATCATCTGTCCTAGTGTTTGAGGCAGTGGTGTTTTACTTATGCCTTCTAATTGAGCTGGAGCTATAGCTCGTGTGCCAAATGCAATCAATCGTTTTAAGTATTCAACTTGAGGCTGGCAATATTGTATTTTGGTCTTGGATACTTTGAGACCTCCTTGTGCTAATTTCATTAGGACCTTAATAGAATCTCTGTGGCATTGTTCTAGTGATGTAG
>NW_015652400.1:0-343 GCF_001515625.1 Sinocyclocheilus rhinocerous
CCACCTGTCTTCCTCCGAGGAGGTTGATGAGGGCGTCGATGAGCTTGCCAGTTGCACAAGCATCAATTACACAAGCATATTATGCCTAATATTATAATGAGCAGCTTTACTGTGGACACAAGCATTATGTCTATACTATTATGAGCAGCATTTACTGGGGAGCAGAGCTCGCGCAGTCAGCTCTCGGAAATAAGGGGCTGATTGTGCTTCTCCCCGCTGAACGCTCTGCTCCCGCCAGGCACGCTCCAAGGAATGTGTCCGTGCTTGCGAGCTCGCGGTTCGGTCCCGCTATTGCTGAGGCACGGCGGCGATTCAGATCGCGGGGATCGCACGTGGATCTAGC
>NW_015652400.1:1091-1218 GCF_001515625.1 Sinocyclocheilus rhinocerous
AACCTACCGTCAGCTCCTCATTCTGGGGGCGTCACTTCTCGTACTTCGCAGAGTCTAGAGTCACAGTGGCGCTCCTAGGCCGAAGGCTTCTAGCGGAAGGCGGTTCTGCGGACCGTCATTTTCGCTG
>NW_015652401.1:0-648 GCF_001515625.1 Sinocyclocheilus rhinocerous
CTCTAATGTCGTCGTAATTGTAATATATCCGTTAGTTGGTCTGTCATGCTCGTGCCTTTCGAGTTGTTCATGAGAACTGTGTTTGTGTTTTTCGGATGGAAGGGATGTCTTTCTCATTGAAGGAGTAGAGGAGCTTGATAACACCACCCTGTCTGCCACAGAAGAGATGGAAGCAAGGTGTAGTAGATGGGTGAAAAAATACGACAACATTGCATGAACAACGTTACTTATTGCTATTATAAAGAGTGACTTTGCAACACGATGGTTTATTTTATTTACTTTTTTTGGTAATATAACCTTGTACATTTTACATGACAATGGCTGTTCAAATTTAAGTTTTTACAGTAATTGTTCAGTAGTAGCATTATATAAGCTGACTGCTACTTTTCTATTGTTTTTGTTTTCAGTATGTCATCACTACATCTGAATGAAGAAACAGTCAGTGTGGATGACTACAATGATATCCAAAATGCCACGCAAGTTACATTGTTTATATTGTTATTTCATGCGTTCAAGCATAGTTTATGTACCAGTTTTAATATATTTTATGTCTTATGTAGCATTGACTGGGAAGATCCAACATAGTATCCTGATGAGGATGATGACCAAGGTGTCACTGAGGAACTGTGTAGTGACTCTGACAGTGAC
>NW_015652402.1:0-799 GCF_001515625.1 Sinocyclocheilus rhinocerous
TTGTGTGGCTGAGATTGTTGTATAATAATGAAAATCAATAAAAAAATATTTGAAAAAGAAATCAGCCTTTAATGATCTAATTACTTAATTGCAATGAATGTAGTTATTATAAAATCAGACTATATTTAGAGTCACATAGACATATTATGCTGCTGTAGTTATTTAGCTGTAGTAGTTGATGAAGATGAGGGTCATTAGTGTTGGTTTTTGTATTGCTGATGTGTAGTAGTTGATGAAGATGAGTGTCATTAGTGTTTGTTTTTGTATTGCTGATGTTTCATCCATGCATATTGTGAGAAAATTGTTTTAACAATATTGTCTTTCAACAGAGCGGTTTTATAGGGTTTTTATAATATGGGTGATTCTATAATTGCAGGTACATTTGGTGTCCTAAGTCATTATTTTTTCTGGGGTTTTTTTTCAAATGGTTTTATTTTTAATTATTTGAATAATTTGTTACTTATTGTTATGAATTACAAGATGTTACAGTCAATAACAATATAATATTTTGTGTAAAAAGCGTCTTAAATAGCTCAAAATCATGATTTCTTGTTGTCCGAATTAGTCAGTGCATTTTTTCCATAATTTATCATTGTGTAATCAAAATATTTTATTGTACTTTTCTTTTTGTAATATTTCATTCATTTTATATATAAAAGCCCTAAATACTAATTTACTTAATTCTACAACATTAAATTGTTTAAAAATAGAATACTAATTTACTAATTCTACAACATTAAATTGTTTAAAAATTACTTTTTTCTTATAAAAATGTGTGTCCATAAATCTTGCGTCAACT
>NW_015652403.1:0-492 GCF_001515625.1 Sinocyclocheilus rhinocerous
GACGTAAGGATATGTTCTGTGAAGACCAGAGAGGTTAAAATGTCTCCTAAGGAATTTTAGTCTGGTTCTTGTCCTCTAGGTGGGGGGAAGTCAATCCAAAGAGCTTGTGATCGTGATTACTATCATGAATTTGCATGTGATGGTCATGCTGTGCATCTCTTTGACCATCAATCTTGATTTCTTGCCCCAAAATTGACAATCTCCTTGGAATTGTCAATAAGTGTTCTTTTGTTTTAATGCTGTGAGCTGCTCAAAGCTGCTAGTTGGTGGACTTGCTTCAGACTCGTGGCGCCAGGGTATCGTGGACAGATTTATGACGTTGTCTTGGGCCTCTTTGTGGAATTCGGCTCTTTGGGTTGTTCAACACCAATCTGATCGAATCTTAAAGTGTCTGATTCGCTCTGATACCCAACACCTTCCAAAAGAGGACACAACTAGACATCAGTTGTTAAGTTGTATTTACAACACTGTTCCGGAACAGTTCAACCCAAA
>NW_015652404.1:0-850 GCF_001515625.1 Sinocyclocheilus rhinocerous
GAATGAATGATTCAATGACTCACTCAAGATGTACTTGTTTCATTAATGGATGAATCAACGTTCTTGAACGAATCTCTTGTATGATTCAAAGACAAACACATTTTAACAGCCCCTTTTTGCCACCTACTGGCGTAACAATGTAATCGATAAATCTTCATTTGAAGTGTCAAATTACTTTCAAAAGGTGCACTGATTTACTTCATTTTAATCGCTACAGTAGTCTTTATTTTTCTTCTTTTCAGGGCAGCAGCAGCTTTAGCAGCAAATCAACCATCCACATCAAAAGCTGCAGGAAAACCCACAATTCAGCAGAAATTTTAGGAAACAAACCAAAGAAAAAATGAACAAATACTACTGATCAAAATGTTTTTTTTTTTTTGTTTTTTTTAAACCAAGACATTTAAAAATAACACATTTTAGAGCTGTACCTGCAATAGCGTGATACCATGAAACTGTGATATTTTATTTTGAGGTTATCATACCATCACAATCTCATACCAGCCCATGAGTACTGCCAAGGTGCATTATAGCTGTATATTTACACCTGAGAATGCTTTGACATTATAACGCCACATGATGTCTAAGGGAACGTCTCACAGTTCAAATTTGCTTTTAAATATCGAAATTGCCAAAGTAGTAGCCTATTAACATACAAACTTGTAGAAGGTTCCTAGTAATAAGAATTACTTACTACAGTTGATTTTTTCTTTAATTATTATAATTCACCAAAATAATTTTCCATTCAAAGGTTTGTAGTACATTGCTAGTGTCCCAACTGACTTAATACAGGTGACATTTTGCCAACACCTCTCTTCTTATGAACACAGTAAAGTGCCATACTCAACTATTT
>NW_015652405.1:0-930 GCF_001515625.1 Sinocyclocheilus rhinocerous
CTGTCAACAACAGAAAACCAGTTACGGAGAATAGCAGATGATGTCTCAGATAGCAAGAACTTTTGGGCCAAATGTGGCTGATAGCTGTCTCATTTGGCCTAGATATGACACGGCTGAGCACATATGGGCCAAACTTTCACTATATATGTTTTGCTTTAGAATTGGAGATAATTTTCATTTGGATGACTGTTTGTATTGAGGTATATGGCCCAGATGACAGCACACAAGTGAGAGCCATATTCAAATTCAAATTCAAAGTGTTAATTGTCATATGCACAGTGAGGAAAACAAGTTTCCCTGTGAAATGAAATTCTTTCTTTGCTGTTCACAGTGAATGCCAAGACAAGTGCTAAACTATGTAAAAATAAAACACACACACACACACCTGTGCATACATAATAAAAAAACACTATGCTGCAGAAGTAGGAATATAGACTATGTAAATATAGAAATATAGACTATGTACATCTATATACTGTACATGCGAATGTGCAATATTGACTTATGTGCAAAACAATAGTACAGTAACGTTTGCAAATTGAGTGCAACTACATGATAATGATGTCAGCAGTAACATTAGCAATGTGCAAATTGAAAAGAAGCTACTTGATAAAAAATAGCAACAGTAACATTAACAAATGTGCAAACTGAGTGTATTATTATTATTAGTAGTAGTAGCAGGTCACGTTATATATTATTTTTATGTATTTACATTAAACATTACAGGCCTATACATTATATTGCTATGCAATTATGTATTATTAATATTATTATGGTTATCAAATGTAAGAACTTACATTATATGAGGTGTTTTATACTTCCAATATAGTTCCCAATTACTTGTTTCACATTAATGATGTTTGTGTGCACTTGGCATGAAAATTAATTCATTAAAAATGTTGTAGTATTACATACGGTACCACATTACTA
>NW_015652406.1:0-839 GCF_001515625.1 Sinocyclocheilus rhinocerous
TCTGAAGATCTAAACTAAAATCTGCATGTGAAAAACAACAGCGATGTTTCTACGGACTGAAATAAAATCAGTAATACACTGATATAATAGAAATGTCCATACAAACAGCATTGTTCCAATACTCTTAACCAAAACGATCATGATTTTAGTTGCATTATTCAGGACATCAGTAAAGTTTCATTTGAAATGTGACTCTCTTGCAGCTTTTTTGTAACTACAGTATGACAATAAACCTACTTGACGATGATTTACTTGTTTTCAATAACTAACTGGCATATTTCCTGAACCATGCGAGGAATATAAATGGAAAGTTGCAGAAGCAAATCACATAAACAGCTTCTAATGTTTCACTCAGAATATGAACAATAGTCTGATGGTGGAAATCACAATATGGTCTAACAAGTATGTCTTCTTTATAAACACATGCTGCTCAAGCACTTTCTAGGATCAGTATGATTGGTACATCAACAAAATATAAGTAGAGTCATTAATTATCACTATATGAAACAATGACATATTATTTAAAACATTTTATGGCCGTTTGTTTTATGCTAGTGATATCAAAAATTGCTTACACAAAACAAGCCAAGATTTTACCCCCAAATGACTGACAGTTCCTTTAAAGGAGACATATTATGCCCCTTTTTTACAATATGTAATATAAGTCTCAGGTGTCCCCAGAATGTGTCTGTGAAGTTTCAGCTCAAAATACCACACAGATCATTTATTATATTATTTTGAAAATGCCTATTTTGAGTGGAAGCAGAAACACTGTCAGACTCTGTTCCGTGTTTTGTGTGTTTTCCTCCCCCCATGTGCTCCATGTTTATTTTATGCCC
>NW_015652407.1:0-1296 GCF_001515625.1 Sinocyclocheilus rhinocerous
TTCAATTCGAAATGTATTAGAACCAGTCACAAATGCACTATTGCCAGCCATGGTCTTGCCACACTCTTTACAGTAAATGCAGTGCATTATATTATCGGCTTTACTGTATCTTAGCCAGGGAAACTGGTCAAGCCACTCTCTTCGAAATGTATACACTTTCCCCCTTTTAATTTCAGTGGGCTCTGGCTCGGACTCGATCGTATGTGGCTCATTATCTAATGCCGTCTCCGGACCAGGGCTTGACATAACCTGGGAGGTTGATGGCTCCGTGTCAGAGTATTGGTTATGATTTTCGGACGGATCAGGCCTTAACTTAACATTCTTAACTTGTGTAATTCTTCGCAATGCTCTTCAGGTAATATGTGTAACTATTGATGTCGATATTGTTTCATGTAATAAGTTATGTTATGTAACAATCTTTTTTCTTTATACTCTGTGAATATGCCTAGAATCACATTGCTGTTAGCAGAGTAATGAGCATACTTGAAGCCACTGCCAAAGCAAAATTCCCCAGCAAAGACACAGTGCTCCATGGTTACCTCCACTTTGAAGCCTTGAGCAGCCATGTTTATTCTTACACCTGCATCAATTGTGGTTAATATCCCAAAGTGGTGATCATGGATCTCCACAAGAAAGGTGTCTTCAGTATTCCTTGTAAGTATGTGTTGTGTACATTGTATTACAAATGCTTTCTAAAAACCGCATGTTCCTGATTTGTGAATTTGTGTGTTGCAGTCAGTGAAATAGCCACACCACCATCAGAATTCAAGGGTGATACAAACATTGTCTCTTTTTGGGAATCCGTAACGATGGGGATGATTTCTTTCGGGGATTTCTTTCAAGTAAGTTATTTAATGTGTAATGGTTTAATGGGTTAATAATATTATTTACACTGATCAAAATTATAAACGCAACACTTTTGTTTTTGCCCCCATTTTTCATGAGCTGAACTCAAAGATCTAAGACTTTTTCTATGTACACAAAAGGCTTTCTTCTTGCAAGATCGGCCGACAGGGTGACCGTACTCGATTAAATTGCCTTCAGGACTCTTGTAAAAGCCAAAATACGACCAGACCACCGATTTGGTCCTCTTAGATGGCTGAAAAATCTCCCGAGCGCTGTCACTGCCTTCTGCCATTTCGTCTCGTGCAAAAAAAAAAAACAACAACATTGCATGCTGCTTCTGCGTCAGACTGATGCTGGCTGGACAGGATTTACCGCGAGTTTTCAAAATCGCGATAATCAAACAAAGTTTTGATGATAATTAAATTCTAAACGATAATACTAACCGTCAGG
>NW_015652408.1:0-600 GCF_001515625.1 Sinocyclocheilus rhinocerous
GCGGTTGCTAGGGTACCCGGGATGGTTGCTAAGGTGTTGCTATGCTGTTGCTAGGGTACCGGGGTGGTTGCTAAGGTGTTGCTCTGCGGTTGCTAGGGTACCCAGGGCAGTTGCTAGGGTGTTGCTAGGGTACCCGGGATGGTTGCTATGGTGTTGCTATGTGGTTCCTAGGGTACCCGGGGCTGGTGCTAAGGTGTTGCTATGCGGTTGCTAGGGTGTTGCTATGCTGTTGCTAGGGTACCTGGGGCAGTTGCTAAGGTGTTGCTATGCGGTTGCTAAGGTACTCAGGGTGATTGCTATGCAGTTGCTAAGGTACCCGGGATGGTTTCTAAGGTGTTGGTATGCGGTTGATATGGTACCCGGGGCGGTTGCTAAGGTGTTGCTATGCGGTTGCTAGGGTATTGGGGTGGTTGCTAGGGTGTTGCTATGTGGTTTCTAGGGTACCCGGGGTGGTTGCTAAGGTGTTGCTTTGTGGTTGCTAGGGTACCCGGGGCGGTTTCTAAGGCTTTGCTATGCGGTTGCTAAGGTACTCGGGTGGTTGCTAGGGTGTTGCTATGCGGTTGCTTGGGTACCCGGGGTGGTTGCTAAGGTGTTGCTATG
>NW_015652408.1:862-1112 GCF_001515625.1 Sinocyclocheilus rhinocerous
TGTTGCTATGTGGTTGCTAGGGTACCCGGGGCGGTTGCTAAGGTGTTGCTATGCGGTTGCTCGGTTGGTTTGGATAGTTGCTAGAGTGTTGCTATGAAGATAGATAGATAGAAATAGTCAGATGATAGATAGATAGATAGATAGATAGAAAGAAATAGTCAGTAGATAGATAGATAGATAGATGATAGAAATAGTCAGATGATAGATATAAATACACTGAACAAAATTATAAACGCAACACTTTTGTTTT
>NW_015652409.1:0-162 GCF_001515625.1 Sinocyclocheilus rhinocerous
TATTTATGAGCCTCTCTTCTGATTGGCCTTTTGTTTTCTGAGTGACGCATGGCCAGGCCAACCACAGGTACACTGTAAAATCTAATTAGTTGGGCTTACTTAAGAAAAGCATGCAAACCGATTGCCTTGAAAAAACTAAGTAAAGTGAAATAGGAATAGTAT
>NW_015652409.1:414-584 GCF_001515625.1 Sinocyclocheilus rhinocerous
TGATTTTATTTGCCAATTTTATTTGCTGTCTTGTGTCAGTAGTAGCACAACAAAAAAAAAGAGCAAAATGGTTATTGTTACAGGTAATGAAAATAAATGAAATTGAATTGTTACCATTGTTGTGTTTCACGTGCTGAATGTTTAAGTCTGTGTGTGACTTTAACATATTA
>NW_015652410.1:0-464 GCF_001515625.1 Sinocyclocheilus rhinocerous
GCACAGATACACAGAAACACACAGTAACAACGAAAGAGAGGTCAAAGTGGAATAATTTAAGAACGCAATGTTGGGCAATCCACTGCAAAAACTATCAGTGTGACAGTAAAAATCTTGCCTTTCATCGTTTCCCCAAAGACCCTGACCGGTAATTATTCACAAAAGTGTAAAAATAGTGTGTGTTTTGAAGCGGGACGTAGCGCTATCTTATGCACCTGCTAACGGTTTTTACTTAAAAGGGCCTAAACCTATACCCAGTACTCAAAACTGTATGTATTTTTACATTTTTAATCATTCTGTATGATTTATAAGCTTGTACATAAATACTAATGCTAATACCAGTAACGTTACACACACACAGCCTCTGAATATGCATCTTATTTTCTGATGGAACTGTTGCTGCATACACAGGATATAAAGGTGTATCAACTGTACCCACTTTACCACCTTGTATATTTCACAAA
>NW_015652411.1:0-288 GCF_001515625.1 Sinocyclocheilus rhinocerous
GTCCCTGTGTGCACACAACTGATCCTGAGACTGAGCTAGTACGAGACAGTCGTCGAGGTAGTTGAAAATGTGAAATTCTCTCAGGGGAACAGGGCTGCATCCACAACTTACGTGAAGACACGGGGCGACAGGGACAGCCCAGAGGGCAGGACCTCGTACTGATATGCTCATCCTTCAGACGCGAACCTCAGCATTGGTCTGGGGCGCGGAAGAATCAACACATGAAAGTACACGTCCTTCAGGTCGATCGCTGCAAACCAATCTCAGGGACGGATGCACCCGAAAATG
>NW_015652411.1:462-1202 GCF_001515625.1 Sinocyclocheilus rhinocerous
GCTCTATCGCATCCTTCGCCAGTAGGACTGCAATCTCCGCACGCAAGACAGGAGCATCAGCCGACTTCACTGATGTGAAGCGGATGCCGCTGACCCTGGGGAGACGCCGGGTGAACTGAATCGCATAGCCGAGTCTGATGGTCCGCAGGAACCAGCGAGACGGTATGGGTAGCCAGGTACCCAAACACCACACAAGCTGGACCAGCAGGACCACCGACGTACCCGCGGCGGGGCAGTGAGGTGGAACGCAGGGACCCAACTCGGGCGGCTTGTGAACAGACCGGAGAGGGGTCTGAGTGTGCGGTGCAACGCTTACCTGGTTCCACAGGTTGGCAGAAGGGTGCGTGAGTAGGACCTTTGACGACGCTCTCGAACTGCCCGCTGCTGGCGAGAGAGGAGGATGAGTGTGGTCCGGTGTTCATCTGTCCGCGACTCTCCGTGCCCTCTTGGGACCCAGAGACAGAGAAACCCGCTCTCCTGTCGAGATTTTTGGAAACCAGATTCTCCACCCGGCCCTCCTCCGGGGAAGGGAGAGGTGACCCCTCTCTCTCTGCGTCGCCCGTCCCGAGGCCTCTTGCTCTTCTGCTCACCGCCAGGTTGACGGGGGCCTGGACGGGTGGAGCGGCCTGCCTACGCCCAGCTCCCGGTGCCGCTTACTTGAGGCTGCTGCGGATGCGGCACGGGAGCGGGGGTGGACGCAGGGGGCCGCCCTCGGCGACGAGCAGGCTGGGGCGCCGCGG
>NW_015652411.1:1313-6006 GCF_001515625.1 Sinocyclocheilus rhinocerous
TGCTGGGCCATGTTCTCGACTGCGTCGCCGAAAAGGACGGTCTGGGACACAGGCACCTTGAGGAACTGAACTTTGTCGGTGCCCCTAATGTCGACCAGACACAACCAGAGGTGACGCTCCTGGACCACAAGTGTGGACATTGCACGACCCAGAGAATTCGCGGTGACCTTTGTCGCTCAGAGCGCAAGATGAGCTGCGGTTCGGAGCTTTTTTAGAACTTCATGATCATGACCACCCTCGTGCAGGTCCCTCAGTGCTTTAGCCTGAAGAACCTGCAGTAACGCCATAGCATGTTTGGCCTGGTGCACTTGCAATCACGCCGTAGCGTGTAAGGCGGAGGCAGCTTCTCCACAGGTCGTATAAGCATCGCTGGCCAGTCGAGTACCTACAGACCCAGGAGGGGAGGCCAAGGAGTTCTCTCTGCCGGTTGGAGGCGGTATTAGGACACAACTGCATCGCAACCGACCGCTCCACCGGGGGGACCCCCATATACCCCCTAGCTGCACCACCGTCGAGAGTGGTGAGGGAGGAGGAGTTAGAAGGTTGGTTTCTGGCAGAAAAAGGTGCCATCCACAACCTGGTAAGCTCCTCATGCACTTCCGGGAAGAATGGCACCGGGGCGGGGCGCTGAAAACCAGTGCAGACCACCCCGAAGAACCAATCGTCCAACCTTTAGGGTGGAGGTCTCCACTCGTGGAGGTGGAGGTCTCCACTCGAGCCCTACCCTCACGGCGGCCCGAGAAAGCATTGCCGTTATTTCCGGATCCGATTCAGGCATTGCTACAGTCCCGGAGGACAGCAGCGCAGTCAAATCTTCCTCTCCAGAAAGCTCTGGCTCACCCTCCGATGCAGCGATCGACATCCGGTCATCGGGAGGGCCGCCAAAGGATACTGCTGGCATGCTCTTTGTAGAGGGCCCAGCACGTTCCATTGGCAGCTCAACTGGCTGCAGAGTGCCTCAGACCGCCCGCGCTACTGCCTGAAGTAGCCCCCCCTGGCTGCCGCCAAGAGGAGAACTAGATCAAGGCAGAGGCAACGGAACTCCGCCCCTTTGAGGAAACGGAGCTTGGCCCGCGACTCCGAGATGATCATCTTCCTGCAATGAGAAGATGACTCATCCACAAACGCCACCTCAGCGTGCTAGATGCCCAGGCACGTGAGGCAGCGATCGTGACCATCACCCAGTGCCAGGTAACGACCGCATCCAGAAACGCTCGGGTGATACATTGTCTATAGTAAGACCCACATCGTCTTTACAAAGACGTAACGTCAAGTTTGCCACGCAACGTCGTCTTTAAAAAGATGCACCCATAAATGCAAAGAGGGAAAAAGCTCTTTTAGCGTGCTGAAGAGCACAGGGGAGATGGCCGCCTGCAACACAAACAGGGGGTGGTGCAACCTGATGTGTGCAACCCACTCGACACGGGAAACCACCACCGCTGAAGTGCCATACCGCCAACACGAAGAGCTCTCAAAGAGCGTGCTGAATTCGTTCAGTCTTCTTCTCTTAGTAGAGTAGTCAGGAGCAGAACGATGTGATGGCTCGGCTCCGAAGCGAAAAGCTGAATATGCGCTGCACCGGCTGCCTACTTATACTCACGCTGTGATCAGCGGCAGCTGGATGCAATAATCGCATGCCAATGTGCATTGGCTCGTTTAGTTTACACTCAAAGTAGATTGGTCTCTCTAAGCGAGATCCCAATTCGTCGGTCATCCGACGTGACGTCGAGAGTGACCGACTGAAAGGGAACACTTTTTGTTGCAAACAACCTTATGACAACTAATATTCAGTCTAATATAGGTCTAATTCATGAAGAAAAATCTCTGTAAGCGTCTTGCATTCATCAGAGGATCATTTACCTGCTTCTAATAATCATCATGGTTTTAGGTTTGAAAGATCTAAAAATCTACAAAACTTAACTTATTTGTTAAAATGAAAGTTACATAATTTTTTAACCATACTGCTTTCCATCATCTTGTAGAGATACCTGGTGATGCTAAAAGTTTTTTTTATTTGTAAAAGGTTTGTATGCGACATCGTAAAAGGTGAAATGTTTAACTGCAGGGGGTTGTTTTAGTGTGTGTGTGTGTGTGTGTGTGTGTGTTTGCGTGTATGTTTGTTTTTATGCGTATTTGTGCACGTTTGCGTTTGTGTGAGTGTTTGCATGTATGCATGTTTGTGGTTGCATGTATGTTTGTGCTTCTGTGTATGTTTGTGTTTGCGTGTATGTGAGTGTTTGTTTTTGCATGTATGTTTGTGTTTGTATGAGTGTTTGTATTTGTTTGTATGCTTGTGTTTTTGCTGTATGTTTGTGTTTTTGCTGTATGTTTGTGTTTTTGCTGTATGTTTGTGTTTGTGCTATTGATTGTTTTGCATGCATGTTTGTGTATGAGTGGCTGTTTGTGCATATGTTTGTGTTCTTGCTGTATGTTTGTGTTTGTGCGCCTCGTTTGTTTGTATATTTGTCTATATTTTTGTGTTTTTGCTGTATGTTTGTGTTTGTGTGAGTGTCTGCGTGTATACATGTTTGTGCATGTTTGTGGTTGCATGTATGTCTGTGCTTCTGTGTATGTTTGTGTTTGCATTGCGCGTATGTTTGTTTGTATGTTTACGTTTGTATGTATTTGTATGTTTGTGTTTGTGTTCAAAAATCTGAGTGAATAAAGATATAACATATGTAACTAAAATGAAGTAAATGGAACACAATTTCTCTTCACCATAGACCGTTTGTTAAAACAAACACCTTTGCACCAATCAATTTTTTTGGCAGAGGGTTTGTTGTTATCGACTTCTTCTTTATCTATCTAATCTCATCCTGAACATCCGTTTGAAGCCACATTCACCAGATACACATTATTAACGTTCCTGTTTTTCTTAGAAAAAAATATTTTCTACTTTACCTAACAATCCACCAGATGCCCCTATGTAAATCCAACTGTGTCGTAAAAAAGGGTTCAAAAGGTTACACATCCTTTGACCAGTCACTGAACTTTAGCCTGAACTTTTGGTGAAGTTCACACTCGCAGGTGCATGCCATAAAATAGATGCAATGGAGATCCTTTGATCACTGAACTTTACCTGACACAACACCAAAGTTCACAATGCCAGATCCCTCAAAACTCATTAGATTGCAAATGAGTTGCGACCATAGAAACATCTTTAGATGTTTATTTTTGTTTAGCCTACTTATTTTTACAACCTTTTGAAATACAGTACACTGATATGGTCGCATCAGTAATCATTCAACCCAGACACCCATCACCATTCTCGTTTCATTGCGCTGCGTGAGACCAAATATTTGCATTTCGTGTGATGTTGTAAAAACTTTAGACCTTTAACTAAGTGCATATGTGTGTTTTTGAACTAGCAGTCTGCAAATCTTGCGACAAGAAAATCAAAGAGCAATATTGTCTTGATTTTATCAAACAAAACATTTGCTTTCATTCCAGTTAAATATTTGTAGGCTACACGCATGTGTTTTAACTGATAGGTTAGCCTATAGCACAGCGTCACAAATTCTGCAAGCCATCTTCAAACCTTCTCTCGTTTCATTGCGGTGCGTGTAATGTTGTAAAAGTTTAGACATTGTACATATTTTTCAACTGATAAGTCTTACGGGCAAGAAAATCAAAGAGAAATACTGATTTTATTACGCAGTATACATTCGCTTTCATTCCAGTTAAATATTTGTACGCGCATATTGCGTACCTTGTCAGTGTCGTGCGCTTTGCTTGGCCATTTGTTGTGATAAACAGGAAAGTGTGTTCAAGCGCCAGCAAAACACAGTGTAAAGAAATACTCTTTGAGAGAAGCAGTCAATCAGCAGAAGCTAAAAGCAGCTCGTAAGTGTATTTATTTCTTGTCTCAATGTTTAGCGCAGTTGTCGTTGCTAGGAAACGCTTGTTTGTTTTACTGTGTGGAGACGTGCTGAAATCGCGTTTGACAAGGTACGCGATACAGTACGAGACCAGTGTTGTGCGCTTTGCTTGGCCATTTGTTGTGATGAACAGGAAAGTGTGTTCAGCTGAATTCAATTTGAGTTTTGTTAGACGAATATAAAAAGCTTAATATACCGCGGCAGCCCTCGTGTGAAGACCGAAGAGTGTAAAGACCATCGACTCTACCGTTCGACTCCACCGAGCTGGGACACCGGCAAAGGATAAGTATCGCTTTTTATTTCTCCTCTTTCCTACTACTTGTTTCACTTCTGTTTCAGTTTTTTTTATAACCATTTCTTACTATGTGTCAATAACAAGTTGTTGTTATTTTAGCATGTGTGTTTGGCTCAGTGTTATTTTTTAGGATTACTGATAAACTAATGTAGTTTGATTTGTATTAGTTATCTATTTTAGTTTTAGTTACAGTTGTAGTAATGTTGTCATTTTATTAGTTTTTTATTATGTCTATATAGGTTTTTTATTACGTTTTAGTTTTTAGTTAATTTGAGTTATTTCAGTACTTCAACATACAAAATGGAAATGAAATAATATATATATACTGAATGTATTTATATATATATATATATATATGTACATGTATATGGCTAAAAAAAACTACTCTGAAAAGCTGAGTAAAGAGCTTTCAGCAAACTATCCAGCGTCAGTATGGACTGGTCTGAGGAACAGCACCATGTACAAGACACCACCTCCACAGTCTGCGGAGAATCAACAACTGGCTGACGATCTGAATGTG
>NW_015652412.1:0-2073 GCF_001515625.1 Sinocyclocheilus rhinocerous
ATTGCACATGTTTGCATGTAGCTGACAAAATGCATATGAACCTGGTGTATTACAAATACTGTACAGATAGGATTTTGATGAGATATAGCATGTCAATCTACTACATATATAGAAACATTCTATGCAACAATGTCACCTTACCAGCACAGTATCGATGCATTTGAGAAATGTTAGAAAGTGTTTTAGAAGGATTAGGCGCTTAAGCACGAACACATTAAGAAAGACATCATGCACTGCTCAAACGTGTTAATTTGCAGCATTTTTTTTATTAAATAAGGTGTAAAAATACAAGCAAACTCATTTGGTTACAAAATCATTAATCGGTGGTAGTTACAAAATTATTAATCGGTTACAAGTCACAAAAATAAATAGTCTTTGTATACTTGGTCCCTGTGTTGCATCTGGGTAACACACACACACACACTCACACATATGTTACAGCCATTGCATTGGCTTACAGTACATATTGTGCATTGCAGGAGCAGAAAGTTACACAAAAATACAAAATCACACTGCTTTAGAAAACTACAGCTCTGGATGAGTGGCGAAGCATTAAGCATTAATAATTCAGTTTCTCTTTGAATCAATTTTGTGGCATCGGAAGAAAGCAGCATGAATGTGCCATTTGTGTACAAACCACAGCTGAATTTGTGTTTTTATTGCATACTGCACACAAGGTTTTTGGCATTTCGATAAATCATTTTGCAATGATCAACAGCAATTTGTTCTTTGACAAATGAAGACACAAACTGCAAAAGGCCTTTGTACAGTGTTGTAAAGTTTGACTAAGTGAAAAGATGAAGGCAAAACTGATGTTTCTCTATGAGAAAGCATTAGAAATGTATTTATCTATATATAGCCTGTGTGAAGACATTCAGAAAAGGACAAACTTTCTTCTCGAGGGAGATTTCATTTACATTCAGTTCACCAAACTATTGTCATGCAGTGTTTTAAAATCATTCATTCAATGCATTCATTTCACAGTAGTGCATTTATGCTGCATCATAACTCAGTATAGAGGTATCAGGCCTGTGGATGCCATGCACTGGGGGTAAATAACCTCAGTGTTTTTCCCTGAATTAATTCAGACAGTGTGTCCTAAATCTATTCACAATAAAGGTGCACCAAGTAATTTTTGTTCAACACAGTCCTATTGGCAAATATGTTTAAAGTGATGTACCTTCACATGAGATAAAGACTCAGCAGCCTAAAAAATCCTCCTAATATGAAAGTAAATGAATGGTTGAATGTTATGGAATAAATGCATGTGAATAGCGAAATGTTTCCTTTTGTGTAAAGCTGCGTTCGCACCAAAAGGTGTCAGTATAAAGTCAAAGACCTTTGATATCTTAACCAGTGAAACAAAGAAAAATCACTTAACTGTATTCATTGTTGTCAAAAAAGGCAACTAACTAGTAGTACTACTGTGAAATAACATGCTTTGTGTTAACATAGTCATATAGTACTCCTGTATAGCTGAGCCGCCTCATTACAGGTGGCGTTAAATGAGTTTTTTCACAATATTAACATACAAATAAGCATTACTATCCTCATATTTAATTTCTGGCTCAATTGCTGGTGTGGACATCTGCTTTATGAAGCCCCCTTGCCAGTTTTGTTTTATATTCAGTAGCGGTCAAACGTTTGGAATAATAACCATTTTTTAATGTTTTTGAAAGAAATTTCTTACGCTCACCGAGTCTCTTATGCTTGAATTGAAATACAGTAAATATTATTACAAATTAACTACTTTAATATATTGTAAAATGCTATTTTATTCCTGCGATCAAAGCTGAATTTTCAGCATCATTACTCCAGTAATTATTGGTGCTCAATTATTAATAATAGTTATTATTATTAACAATGTTGAAAACAGTAATACATTTTTTGGGGATTCTCTGATGAATGGAAAGTTCACAAGAACAGCATTTATTTGAAATAGAAATCTTTTGTAACATTATAAATGCCATTTTTGATCAATTTAATGCATTCTTGCTGAATAAAACTATTAATTTCCTTATTCTTTTTTTTTACTTACCCTAAACGTTTGAATGGAAGTGCATCACGGTTTCC
>NW_015652412.1:18022-21394 GCF_001515625.1 Sinocyclocheilus rhinocerous
GTTTTGGGAAAAACATAGTTTGCATGCGATTAAAGGGATAGTTCACCCCAAAATGAAAATTCTATCATCATTTACTCTAATTGACTTCCATAGTAGGAAAAAAAATACTATGGAAGTCAATGGCAACCACCAACTGTTTGATTACCAGCAATCTTCAAAATATCTTCTTTTGTGTTCAACATAAGAAAGAAACGCATACAGGTTTGGAACGACATGAGGGTGAGTAAATGATGACGGAATTTTCATTTTTGGGTGAGCTATCCCTTTAAGTCTGTTTTAAAGGTATAGTACACCTAAAAATGAAAATTGCTGAAAATGTGCTCACCCTCAGGCCATCCGAGATGTAGATGAGTTTGTTCTTCATCAGATTTGGATAAATTTTGCATTGCGGTGAATGGGTGCCGTCAGAACGAGAGTCCAAACAGCTGATAAAAACATCACAGTAATCCACACCACTCCAGTCCATCAGTTAACATCTTGAGAAGACAAAAGCTGAAACAAATCCGGCTAAAATATGAGTCCATAATTCATAATAACGCTTTCTCCAGTGAAACAGTCCATCCACTGTTGTCCTCTCACATTAAAATCCACCCACATATTTGTTTAGAGCTGTTTTGGCTTGTAAATCAGTGCAGATTTCTCTCCTGATTCAAACCAGACCACTGGAGAAAGCAGTGTTTTGGAAAGAGGACTCGTATTTTCCCCGGAAGCAACAGTGTGAAGTTAAAAATCAACTACCTCTGAATGTTGAAGTGGCACTAAACTATAATTACAAATGCTTTCACAGATCAGTTTCCTTTGCTGACGACCAAAAGGGTTTTCTGGAAAGGCATTTTGGAGGAGCTGCTGTGGTTTATCAAGGTAGGAAAATATCCCGTACTATTTGTTTTACTTCTGTATATATTCATTTTGCATTTTGTATTGCATTAGTTGCATTTGTTATTGAGTTCAGGGTTCAACCAATGCCAAAGAGCTGTCAGAGAAGGGTGTGAGAATCTGGGATGCTAACGGCTCCAGGGAGTTTCTGGATAAGAACGGCTTTAGCGATCGGGAGGAAGGAGATCTGGGTCCCGTGTATGGCTTTCAGTGGAGGCACTTTGGAGCTGAATACAAAGACATGCACACTGGTAACTGCGCTTCTTTACTGTATAAACAGCCAGTTGACATGACATATCATAGCAGTGATGTGCTTTACTGTAGGATACATAGGAGACTGACTCTGATATTATACATGGAGTCTTTAACTAGAACCGCTAGTGGTCGTTGTATACATAAAATTAACCCATGCACATGACTACTGTTTTGATAGGTTTAAAAAACTTATTATGTCGCTGTATCACGCCACTGTCTTCACAAAGTAATGTCTAGAGTCATGAAATGTTTATTTTTAGTCATCAACTATGTTTTTGTCCAGCTGTTTTATGTTCAAGGCTATTTTAAGCAGGTTACACTAATCACTTTTCTTAACGGTGAATATAGGCTAAACCAGCTTGCAATGACAACGGGAATTAGAAGGAAATAAATGCATGTTTTGGTGGTGTAATATTATAATAAAATGCCATTAATCACATATTAAGTAAGACCCATGTCTGAATTTATTTTTTTATTATTATTTTTTTTTCAGGAAATGGGCAGACGAATAAAAAGCAACACAGTAGCGGACAATAATAGATAAAAATTGCACAGCAAAAATTAATAATTAATCCAAAGTTTATTTTAGCCTACTCATAAATGTTCAAACTTTCGATTAATTATTAATTTTTGTTAATTTGTTGTTCGCAACTGTGTTGCTATTTATACTAGTCTGCCCGTTTCCTGAAAAAAAAAACAATTGTAATGAATAAAACGGTTTTTTATGATTACCCCAAGCTTATCGGTGTTGTTCTCTTATTCAAATTATAAATGATATAACTAAACAAATTAATAATTAATTAGGCGAGACTGTGCGCTTGAAATTGGCATTGCATCATCCTATGCAGAGCAGTGAATTATTACTGCTCATTTATTGTCTATTGAACATAAAACAGCAGGACAAAAAACATAGCTGATGACTAAAAGAATGATTTCATGACTCTAGACATTACTTTGTGAAGATGATACAGTGACATAATTAGTTTTTTAGCCATATCAAAACCGTAGCTAGGTATACAAAGACCCCTGGTGGTTAAAGTGTTTTATCTAAACATTTTTTAACAACAGGAGATTGATTGTAAATAACACCATTTTAGTCAATGACTGAGAGACTTGGATATTTAATTGAAAATCTGTTACGTACTTTTGAAAAGCAGCCATGGGTAAATTTTACCCCGTGGCGGTTCTAGTGTTAAGATCTCGTTAACTGAGAAACTCCTTGGGATATTTGTTAAATTTGAAGGCTGTTTCAAACACTTCTCTTTTAATGTGTGTATGGTAAGACTTTGTGTCTGAGCTTGGCTATGATTTCATCTCTCCATGAAGATTACTCTGGGCAAGGTGTTGACCAGTTACAGAAAGTGATTGACACCATCACGTCAAACCCAGAAGACCGGAGGATCATCATGTGCGCGTGGAACCCCAAAGGTCTCAGTCACATTTATAACCCTCCAGCAGTGTTACTTTACTGTTATTTATATTTGTGACCCTGGAGCACAAAACCAGTCATAAGGGTCAATTTCTCAAAATTGAGATTAATACATCATCTGAAAGCTGAATAAATACGCTTTCAATTGATGTATGTTTTGTTAGGATCGAGACAATATTTGGCTGAGATACAACTATTTGAAAATCTTTTTCATGTAATATTTTATTTCAGCTGTATTTCAAATACTGAAAACAATTTTTAAAAGCATATTTAAAAATTAAAAAGTGTCAAAATATATATTTTTAAAAAGTGTATTTTTTTAGTGCTCCAGGGTCACATATAATGATCATATTTATTAATATTTTGGATTGGCTTTATTTTATTTTATTTTTCAATTTAATTTAAGTTTCAGTAATTTTGAAGTTTAAAAGTTTGTGCTTTTGTCATTTGATTAGTTTAAATATTAAATATTTCTATTTAGATTTATTTTTATTTCAATTTAAGGTTTAATCATTTTAGTATTTAAACTTATTCTATTTAGTTGCCAAGGCAACATTTGCTAATTTTTTTTCCCAGTTTTATATCACTTACCAAAAACATTTTTAATAGTTTTTCAGTTAACAATAAAAAACAATAACAATCAGTTTTAGCAATTTTAGTACTTAAACTTATTTCAGTTAGTCGCCAAGCTTTTTTTTTTTTTTTTTTTCGGTTTTTTTTTTGTAAAAAAAAAAATTTTTTTTAAGTTTTTTTTCCTAAACATTAGATCACTCGCACCCAAAGCAGTTATTGTAAATGAAATGATCACAGAT
>NW_015652412.1:21423-21984 GCF_001515625.1 Sinocyclocheilus rhinocerous
TTTCAACATCGCCAGCTACGCACTGCTGACCTACATGATTGCCCACATCACCGGACTCAAGGTGAACACATTTCACAATCTGATGCTTTAATCATACAGTATGGTGCAGTTATACAGAAATAATTAACAGCAGAATGCTGCAATTGACAGTAAAAACAAGTAATCCAGACTTGTTTATTAGACCTTAAAGGGATAGTTCACCCAAAAATGAAATGTGATGTTTATCTGCTTACCTCCAGGGCATCCAAGATGTAGGTGACTTTGTTTCTTCAGTAGAACACAAACGAAGATTTTTAACTCAAACCGTTGCAGTCTGTCAGTCATATAATGGAAGTGAATGGGAATCACGGCTTTGAGAGTCAAAAAAAACATACACAAACAAAACCAAATTAAACCCTGCGGCTCGTGACGATACACTTATCTGTAAAGACACGAAACGATCGATCTGTGCAAGAAACTGAACAGTATTTATATAGTTTTTTACCTCTGATTAGACCCCCTTATATTTTTCACTCTTTGTTATATTGCAGCCATTTGCTAAAATCATTTAAGTTAATTTTT
>NW_015652412.1:23816-26167 GCF_001515625.1 Sinocyclocheilus rhinocerous
TGATTCCCATCCACTTACTTATATGACTGACAGACTGCAACGGTTCGAGTTAAAAATCTCAGTTTGTGTTCTACTGAAGAAACAAAGTCACCTACATCTTGGATGCCCTGGGGGTAAGCAGATAAACATCACATTTTCATTTTTGGGTGAACTATCCCTTTAATATGGAATTTGTATATACCTTATATACAAGACATATCTTCGTATATACCTAGTGTATCATATTTTATTTTTTTATGGACAGACGAACCAAACTAAAACTCACTGAATATATTTTGTACTCATCTTTTATTATTATTTTTTTCCTTGTAGCCTGGCGATTTTGTTCACACGTTAGGAGATGCCCACATCTACACCAATCACATCGAGCCATTGAAAGAGCAGGTATGTTGCATAAATTCAATACAATTAATCTACGTGCACTTATCTACAGGTATTTCTGTAGGTATTTTTGAAACAGAGTTTCATTGTTTGTTAAATTATATCACCTTCACCAATTTTCAAAATGAAATTCCAGTATGCCTACATTTTTTGAAAAAGGTGTGTGTAGAAAGAATGTTTCTAACACATGTCCTGTGCCCACAGATTCGGCGAGAGCTGCGTCCGTTCCCCAAACTCAAGATCAAACGCAAAGTTGAACGAATTGACGATTTCCATGCAGAGGATTTTGAGATCTATGACTATAACCCCCATCCTGCAATCAAAATGCAAATGGCTGTTTAGATCTTATGAACATCTAAAAAAAAAAATGTTGTTTTAGTAGTTAAATGAATCTGATCTTTTCGAATGTTTAAAATAAAGACAGTAAGTACATATTAATGGGAGAAGTGGTCTTGAGGTTCATAACGTAACATCTGTTCTCAGTTAGGACCAATGTAATCTGCGTCTATGAATGTCATCCTGCAAAAATCAGACCCAACCTTGACTTTAAATCTAGTCCATCCTGGAGCAAGTGCTTCAGAGCAGAGCAACACAGAACAAAACATGCTAAGCATGCAAATGATTTTTGTTAATATCTGAATATGATTATAATAGAAACCAAACACATGCCAGCCAAAAGAACACACACTTGGATGAGTTGTTGGTCAGTGTTCTGTTCACACTTTTCACTCTTGTGTAGGGTTGCAAAGGGGTGGAAAATTTCGGGTAAATTTCCGGAAACTTTCCAAAAATCCCTGAAATATTCCAAAAAGTCCTGGAAAGTTTCTGGAATGTTTCCGAAATTTACTGGAAATGTTCCACCTTTTTGCAACCCTACTCTTGTTTCATGTTGTTAGACAGTATTTGGGTTGTTTTTGTTTAAAAAAAATGTAAAACTTTTTTTTTTTTTTTTAAACAATAAAACAGTTTGAGATAAAGGGTGTTTTATGAAAAATCTTTTAACTGTTAGATGAGTCATGAATCATTTGACATTTAAGTGATATTTAAGTACAAGGATGTATGCACACACACACACACACACAAACCAAGAGAAGGAAGAGGTTAACGGTACCAGAGCACGTAGAATCCAAATATCCTTTTAATTTGAACAAAATTACCACACTATTTGCTTAAACAAGTTGCACGCATGTTGACACTGCAGTATGTAATGCACGCTTTCTCATGCATAAAATAAATGTCATATTTGCCTCATAAAGAACACAGACACAAGCATATTTGACTAATTAAGGCAAACAGAGACATATGTTCAAATGAGCCATACAAGCAAACACAGGTTAATGCACAGGACAAAACTGGATGGGTTATGACTGTGACATTGATGCACAGAGCTGGGCAGATTCCAAAATTACAAGACAAAAATTGTAGTTAGTAACGTAATCCCTTACATTACGCATTTTAGGTAATATAAACGGACTACTTTTAACCTAACTCATTTATCAGATTGAGTTAAATAGGATAATCTTGTACCATACTGATATAAAAATACAAAGAGTAAGAAAATATATTCCATTCGTTGTTATTAACAACATGGAGTGCATTGAACATTACACTCTGTCAAGGTTTCCCAAACTGGGGTTCCTAAAGATACTGCAGGGGGGTTGTGATTTTAATGACAAGCTAATAATTAAAGCATAAAAATGTAAAATTAAAACTCATTTTAAAATGACATCAACCGAAATAATACACTTACTAAAAAAGAGCAAATATTTTATTTGTTTACCTGCGTGTCAATGTCGGAGAACCGTGAACATGCAATATTCAAATAAAAATGTGATACTTAATTATTAGAATATTTCTTTTAAAATCTCTGGGGTTCGGAGATTAAGAGAAAAAAAAAATCCGTTCTGTGCTCATAAGGATAACAAAGTGACGCATAGAAAAGTTTAAAGAGCAGACTGGAAAAGAGAGAG
>NW_015652412.1:27291-28252 GCF_001515625.1 Sinocyclocheilus rhinocerous
GAGAGAGAGAAAGAGAGAGAGAGAGAGAGAGAGAGATTGAGATTGGACCGCATTCGTCCGCTGCAGTAGGTATGAAACCACTGCTGGAAGAGACACATGGGTTTGTAGGAACCGGTATTCTGTGTGCAATAATTCAGTTTTGAGTTACATATTGAGTACATATTTTTTGGGAGTAGTTGTAGCCTACTTGAAGCATCCTTTTAGTGTTGATCTCAGAGACACCTGATGCTGCCATTAAACTAATAGCAGGACCGTGAAGCGATAGGCTACAGTTTGGAACGTCGAAGACAGAACGTTCTAAATACTTCTCTGTGAATTAAGTTATGCTTTCTTCTACAGAATGATGACGAGCAGCAAAACGACTCTTGCTTTCCTCATCTACGGGCTCCTCGTACAATGCAACGTGTTGAGTTACCCGAACATCAGGTACGGAAACTTATCACCCGTCTCACCTAACGCTCGGTAACGATTTGGATTTTGGCGACTTCGAGTAGCCTGCAGCGTAGTTGGACGATGAAACAGGATTTGGCCAATAGCACTGTTAAATGAATAAAACATTTGCGTTTTATTGACAAGTGTCCGATCACACCAATTTGAACAGATGTCTTTTTTTGTTCGCCGTATGTCTAATAAAAAAATAACAAGTAATAGCGGCTACTCAAGAGGTGTTTTATTGCTTACATGAGCGTTCTTTGTTCAACCCGATCTCATGAAAGTGCGTATAAATAGTACGCCAAATAAAAACGAAAACTCGTGGTATTGATACGCAAAAATTGACTTTGGCGTGTATATGATACGCGATGGGTAGGTTTAGGGTTGTGGGGTAGATGCGTATCATATGTACGCGAAAACTGCCTATCATATGCACGCCAACAAATTTCGTATCATATGCACGCCAACAAATTTCGTATCATATGCACGCCAACAAATTTCGTATCATATGCATGCGAAAACTGCGTAT
>NW_015652412.1:28394-29645 GCF_001515625.1 Sinocyclocheilus rhinocerous
ACTCGAGGTATTGATACGCAAAAATTGACTTTGGCGTGTATATGATACGCGATGGGTAGGTTTAGGGTTGTGGGGTAGATGCGTATCATATGTACGCGAAAACTGCCTATCATATGCACGCCAACAAATTTCGTATCATATGCACGCGAAAACTGCGTATCATATGCACGCCAAAATCCATTTTTGCGTATCAATACCACGGGTTTTCGTTTTTATTTGGCGTACTATTTATACGCATTTTCATGAGACCGGGTTCCGCGTAGAATCGAAAAGGCAAAAGTGTAACGTGCTTTGAGTAGAAAGTAGCCTACAGTTGATTCAATTTTAAAGTAAATAGTTTTAAAAGACACGACAATATATTGCTTTGATCTTACCCGGCATAAATAACGTATAATAGCTTATAAGAAAAAATATTGATCACGGATGTCGTAAAGCAAATGTCCACAAAACGCTTTTTTGGACAAACTAAACTTTTAAAAGCAATTTTACATACATATCTTTACTATTTTGTTATTACATAATAGTATATGCATTTTAAATGTTTAGAGCACAGTAATAGCATGTGTTAATTACTTGCGAATGAAATGACTTGATGTTTTGTTACAGAATGGAGACTGCAGGATTTGACGAGGAGGGAAACTCGTTAACGGATCTAACCTTTGACAGTGACCAGATCACTATTCGAAGCTCTCCTTCAGTTACTGAAGACGCATACACGTTATACAGTCCTCCATCGAAAAGGTGATCATAGGCTACTTCTTTCTTCCCGAGCTCCTGTTCTATTTCTAGGCATTCCCAAAATAGTACCCGTTTGTCTATCAGTGATTGCTCTGGTTGCATTGTTCTGCTTGCTAAGACAAATCGAGCCATTGGCTTGTTTAAGACGTTTGCA
Source organism: Sinocyclocheilus rhinocerous (assembly GCF_001515625.1). Taxonomy (NCBI): domain Eukaryota; kingdom Metazoa; phylum Chordata; class Actinopteri; order Cypriniformes; family Cyprinidae; genus Sinocyclocheilus; species Sinocyclocheilus rhinocerous. The sequence continues at coordinate 29,287 of NW_015652412.1, forward strand.
CAAAAAATAGAGAAGATATTTTGTGTTTGAAAATGACCAGACTGAAAAAACCACACGTCTAATCGGAGGCGCGCCAAAAAAATTGTGAAAAAAGCATCCTGTGTGAACAGCCCTGTTTTCACAACTTATTATAATTTATTATCCTATAGCCTATGAAATATCCTAAATATTCCTAAATGAAACGATTTTTTAGCGACAACTAGATTATTATTAGTTAACATATGCACACTTAAATCCAAATAATGTGACTTTTTTCACAAAGGTTCTGTAATATGCTGGGTTCTAGAAAGCTTTGTCCTTTTTCTCTAACGCAGAGGAGGAAGCATGATAGAGGACGAGAATGAGTCGCTCTCAAAGCG
>NW_015652412.1:29679-33784 GCF_001515625.1 Sinocyclocheilus rhinocerous
TTTTTTTCAGCTGATGAATGATAAAAACATTGACAGCCAATCAGAATCCACCTGATTTTGGCGAGCTCGAGCATTTAAAGCGGCAGACGACTAACCTACAGCTCATTCCTATTGTGTTTTTATAGTTATCGTTATTAGTGTGAACGGAACAGGCCTTTATTGTCCCTATAAATGTGAATTAAATCTGCATCTTCAAACGCTGAGATTCACACAGATTACTCTTTTTTAACATGCAATTGCTCCCCTTTGAAATCTCACCAAAAAATAAACTTAAGTTCATATATGAATGCGTGTGTATTAGACTTGATTACAGTGGTTCAGACTTATAAATGTTTCTTTCTTTGTTCTTTTTTCACAATTTTCTATCTTTCTCATATTGCACGCTTCTCACATCAGTGTCAATGTTTGTTCTTTGTCTATGACCATAAAGCTGTTAATCAATGGAGACGTGTGTCTCTGCATCTTAAATTTTTCTGTCACATCTATGTGGTTATAAGTATCAGCAGGTCATTGTTAGATGAGTTGGGTATGACGTATATAGATGTATTCTGTAATAATTCCTTTATGCGTGCAAAACAAAATAATATTCCGAAAGATGAAATAAAAGGCAATATGTTTTGAGGTAAAACCAACTGTTAAAAGCAAACCTCCAACTTACATCACAGTTTTTGATGGTGTTATATATGCTTAAGCTTGTTAGTGATATGTACATGTTTGCATATGCATATTATAATGTGTTTGCGTGTAAAAGGGCGATCATGTGAAATCAATCTGTGTTTAATTCTGCATTCTCCTGCAGGCTTTGTGACACAGGAGGCAGCTAGCGGCTTGGGTGCCTTTGCTTCATCTTTAAAATGGCCACCAATTTCAGATGGCACATTAGTGGCCCTCCAAATGCTGCAATCACCTGCTCACACATCTCCTATTTCTCACATAACATACCTTGTTCAAATGCCACCTGGCTTTCTGGTTATTCGATTTAACTTCTCTATGCATAGTGTGCTGTATCATTTATTAAACAATCTCAGCCTTGAAATTCATTTTGTGTGCAGAGACTGATAGTGCCCAAAGCCTTACTTAAACATGAAGATAAATCTCTGTCTTGTGCTGATCGTTAGTACAATAACACATGGGAGCCACACAAGGGCACCATTATATATGTAAGAAACAAAACAAAACAAAACAAAAAACTGTGTTGTAAGATTTGTATGAATACATTTTTGCAAACAACAATTTCGTCTAATCTTTGATGATTATGAGGAAAGCAAAGCACAAATAAACACCCTTGGATCATAAATACATGTGCAGTAAATATGATACACCTGCAAGTAATGTAAACATTTAGAAAGATCACGTCTTCACAAACAAAATGTGATATGCCATCAATAAATATAAAATTCAGAAAATGTGTGATGTGCCAGATAAATCTAAATAAATAGAAATATAACCCACGCTCTCAGAAAAAATGGTACAAAAGCTGTCACTGGAGCAGTACTAATATGTACACATTAGATACTAATATGTACCTTTAAGGTACCAATATGGATGCTTGAGGTACAAAGGTCTATCTTTTGAAAAGGTATCACCCCAGTGACTGCTTTTGTACCTATTTTTCTTTTCCTGCTCTCCTATTCCATTATCTACTTTTCAATCACCAATTTAATGACCATTTTAATTATTAATATCCACAGCCAGTGCATATGTTTGTGTGGTGTGCAAGTGCAACTGGTGATGGGTCTTTGTTTAGGGCTCTATGCTGTAATATTGATCAACGGAGTAAATGCATGTGGTATCACTGTCAAGCAATTCACTTTTTATTTACGAGAGATGTCAACATCCTTATGAAACATTCATATGAGGGCATCCTCTCTGCACTCATCTCGTTTACTATCTGTTTTGCCTTAGAGATATGGTAATTAACCTGCTGCTCTTTATCGCCAGTGTGGTCTCACTTTTCAGTGTGCTTGTCCAGCGGGACTATTCATTATTATAGGCTAATGCACTGTATTTAATCATTTTACAGAGATTGTCAGATGAATGCCCATCTGTATCAGTCACAGGTCCAGGTTCCTTGTGAGGTTCCTTGCACAATATGTTATGACCTCAAACACTTTTAACATAGTGCATGATTTATACACTAATACATTGTGATGTTTGCATAACCAGCTTCATATGTCTGATGGAGTAAACTTGCTTGGTAGCGCACCTGGTACAGCATTGCACTTGTGATGCGAAGCCCTCGGGTGCAAGTCCTATGAAACACGAGACATGATAAAAGAGCTCAAAGACTTGTAGATGCAGGCTAAAATGACACGGTTGCTTTGGCAAATGCGGCAAATGTCTTGTGTTTGCTTTTGGTCACACTAATGGTTAGCTCCAACCCTCTCCATTGATAAAAGTTTTCAATAAACACTTTATAGCATCCGTGACTGGTTATACATGCTGAATGTACTCAGCGAAGTTACATTAAATCTAGTGCACACACACTTACAAAACCATTTTTGTATAAATGTAATATCCTGTTAAGGTCGAGACAATGCTTTTATGGCCACTGAAAATCCAGTTCAATAAAATCTTTGCATCGATGTGATAACACGAGCAAACAAAAATATACCAGTGCATCTTTTCTCTAGACAAAGTGAAAAATACAATTTTAGTACCACAGTGTTTAGAAGCGATATGCTTCTCAACTGTCTTTGCTTCTCATCTGATTGGACAGTAACTTATATATTATATCTGAAAAATATCCAAAGGTTTGCAGAGAGCTGTCGACAAAGACTTGTTACAAAAAAGATAGTTGATTCAGGACAGTAAAGGGGAGGATTTGAGATTTAACAGGATAATTAACCTTTAGGAGGTCATTACAGAGGAATAAAAGACTCATTTTGCTGGAAATGTCAATGGTATAACATTTGCAGCGAAGAAGCAAGCTCTAATGACCGAGACCTTATCCAAAGAGAAGAATTCTTTCTCCTGTAACACCTTCACTCGCTCTAATGGTCAGCCCCTTAACTTCATTATTTACTTTTTCTCACTGAGGTTTTGTTTTTAACATACAGCCACTTCTCATGAAAGGGGATTTCATAATTTGAATTATGAACCATTTATTTCTACATTAAATTTAAAAACGTTATTTTCATTTAATACAGTATTTAAGTAAAAAATAAAGCGAAGGTATTTAAAGTGTTTATTTAATACCATGGTATATTCCCTACATGCATTTCAGAGTATTTACAGTTACCATTACTTACATTTATTAAGTTTTTCATTTTATATATATTTAAATATTATCACAGACTTGTCAGACTATGTTTGTTTGAAATTGCATTTTCCATACAGTCCTGTATTAGTTAGTTCGGACTTGACTGGGAAATGGCGTTTATACAGCATAAACATTTAAGTAGCAATATGATTATTATGATATTGCGATATTATTATTGCGATATGTCATCATTAATGCAAGTTATTATCGCTAGTGTTAGCTTTAGTTAAATACCTTACGCATACCTGAACATCTGGACATAGAATACAAACTACTTTCAACAAAAACAAGATTAAAGACAGTCCCTGCGTATACTTCCCTACTATATAGTATGCGGAAAACAGTATGTGAGGCAAGTAGTATGTCCAAATTCATAGTATTCGAAAAACAGTAGGTATACATACTACCCAAATTCATACTATATAGAACGCACTTTTTTAAAAGTGAAAATAAACTTTGGCATTAACACACATATTTGTGCACACTTGAGGTGCGTTCCATTCAATCGTAAGTGGACTGCGAAGTGGACTTCACAGGCTATTCTGGCATCTTAAGGGGGAATTGCAATCCGAAGGGAGTGAACTTGTTCAGTTCGAAGGGCACTTCTAGTAGCTTATCAGTGGTGACTGTCAGTTAATGTACATATGGCAGAAATGTACGGAGAAATCAATTAAAGGCGTAATCAAATGGACGATGAACACTATTATCAGCAATTATTATATGATGCAATCAAACTTATAGCAGAATGTGGTAGTTCTGTATGTTGTTTCAGGGTTGGCATCATCTGAGGTCCTCTGAGGGGTTGGCATCATCTCTTCTCAGGTGTTCTGGATCCAGACTGAA
>NW_015652412.1:35123-36896 GCF_001515625.1 Sinocyclocheilus rhinocerous
GGTGTTCTGGATCCAGACTGAAGCTTGTGTAAATCCTAGTTACATCCCGTGACAAAAAACAGAGAAGCAAATAGAGACATAATTAGCGTAGCTGCTGTTCCAACCAAGCAAAATTGTGACCCTGGAGCACAAAACCAGTCTTAAGTCGTATTTTTGTATGGGTCAAAATTATTGATTTTTCTTTTATGCCAAAAATCATTAGGATATTAAGTAAAGATCATGTTCCATGAAGATATTTTGTAAATTTCCTACCGTAAATATATCAAAACTTAATTTTTGGTTAGTAATATGCATTGCTAAGAACTTCATTTGAACAACTTTAAAGATGATTTTCTCAATATTCTGATTTTTTTGCACCCTCAGATTCCAGAATTTCGAATAGTTGTATTTCGGCCAATTATTGTCATATCCTAACAAACCATACATCAATGGATAGACCGGAACTCTCCGTTTTATAATACATCAGTAAATACCCTTGTGATTTTTGTAATGCTTTTATTTAAAAAAGGCGGTTGCTTACAAGTGTCTAAATGGGACTACAGAGGTTGTCGGGGACATTAAAAGTAAATGCATCAAACATATAAACTCATCTACTCACTAGTCGCTTTCATAGCCTCACTGTGTTTATAATCTCACTCTTGAAAACTGTTTTAATTCAAACTTCCAGGGAAAATGTTTTTAACATAAAGACTGTGATGTTGAAGTCATGTGACCGCGGTGTCTGGCGTAGCTTCTTTATAGCCTATACCTTTAGCCTTTTACTTCTGGCACAAAATGTAATTTGTGTTAATTTGTGAAGATCACAATCATAAACAAAACATGTAAGAATCATAAACCTACAGCTTATTCTCTGCAATTAACCAAAAGCCAGTGGAAATATATAATTCTTTCTCACAGGTCACACTAGTGTCATCCAGTCATCTAGTGTGCTAATGTCTTTCCTGCTAGTCTTGTCGGAACTGGAACATATTCATAATTTACTCATGGTTTGGCACTAAAATGAAGACACTTCCGTTTTTACAGGATCCTCGAGGTGTTTCTTTGGCGATGGCCTGCGTGGAGGTGCTGTATGAAGAAGAGCAATTCACATAGAAGTGTGTGGACGTAAGTGACATGTAAGAAATCTTCATCTTATTCATGTGTTGAGCAGCACTTGAGCGCAAGAACAAGTCTTATTTGACTGGCTCCCAATTATTCTGTTGATAAAGCTGCAGTCAGTACTTCAAATCTTAAAAGTATACTATTTATACTAGATATTATGAGGTACAGTAAGTGAGACACTTTCATGATTGTTTCTTAACACACTTATAAAAAGTGCAATTTGAAATAATGTCAAATTAAACATTTTGTTTTAATGTACTTCACTACCTTACATAGCACAAGAGATTTAGAGCATAAATGGATAGATAGACTTTAAAGTACATTTTAAATCATCATTTTAATAATACAATAATAATGTGGTTACACTTTATTTTAAGGTGTCCTTGTTACAGTGTAATTATACATTTAAGTACTGAGTAATATTAATTAACTACATGTACTTACTATATGGTTAGGGTTACTTGCATGTAATTATCCATAATTAATTGTTATTATAATAGTAAGTACATGTAACATGTGTAACAAGGACACCTTAAAATAAAGTGTTACCAATAATTTAATTTTAATAATCTTTAAGGTTACATTAAAATATTTACTAGCACTTTACAATAAGGTTCATTAGTTAACATTAGTTAACTACTTTACTTAACATGAACTAAGCATGAACAATAC
>NW_015652412.1:37131-42689 GCF_001515625.1 Sinocyclocheilus rhinocerous
TGAACCCCTGATGTCACATGGACTATTTTACCGATGTCCTTGCTACGTTTCTGTGCGTTAATCGTGGTAATATCATTGCTGTCTATGGAGGGTCAGAGAGCTTTCAGATTCCATCAAAAATATCTTAATTTGTGTTCCGAAGATGAGCGAATGTTTTACGGGTTTGGAACGACATGAGGGTGAGTAATTAATGACGGAATTTTCATTTTTGGGTGAACTAGCCCTTTAACTGAAGACAAATCTCAATGATGCAATATTTTAACATTAATCAACAAGTACAATTGACCATGACATCCTCACCTTATTCCAGAAAAGTTGCTCACCCAATGCGGAATGGAGCTCATGTGCATGAATGTTGGGGTTGAGGGGAGTGGGCTTGTCTGAACTAGCTGATGATCGCACCTGATAAAGAGGTTCTTCTTCTTCTTCTAGTTTTATGGCGGATTACAGCCATGATTTATCAGGCGCATACCGCCACCTTCTGTACCGGAGTATGTACCATGGACTATGATTTGATTACATCACTGGTTACACTTTATTTTAAGGTGTCCTTGTTACAGTGTAATTATACATTTAAGTACTGAGTAATATTAATTAACTACATGTACTTACTATATGGTTAGGGTTTGGCTTAGGGTTACTTGCATGTAATTATGCATAATTAATTGTTATTATAATAGTAAGTACATGCAACATGTGTAACAAGGACACCTTAAAAATAAAGTGTTACCAATAATTTAATTTTAATCATCTTTAAGGTTACATAAAAATATTTGCTAGCACTTTACAATAAGGTTCATTAGTTAACATTAGTTAACTACTTTAGTTAAAAACTAAGCATGAACAATACTTCTACAGCATTTATTAATCTTAGTTCATGTTAATTTCAACATTTACTAATGCATTATTATTGTTGCGCTTGTTAACATTAGTTAATGCACTGTGAATTAACATGAACTAACAATGAAGGACTGTATTTTCATTAACTAACATTAAGAAAGATTAATAAATACTGTAATAAATGTATTGTTCATTGTTCATTCATGTTTATTAACTAACATGAACTAATTGAACATTAATGTAAAGTGTTACCAAATATTTAAAGTTAATATATTTTAAATGTACTATATTGCATCATCATTACAACTTACACACACACACACACACATTAGTTTATCATAAAAGCATGTCAGTTCATTGAACAGTATACACTTCAACCATATTTCAAAAGCAAGAAGTAATTATGAAATTATATAAAGATGTACTTAAGTCCTACTTAAGTGGGTCAAAAATCACTGTAAAGTTCAGCTAATTGCATTTAATATAAATTTAAACTTAAAGATATTTTCATTTAAATGCACTAAACATGCAATTAGGTGCGATTAAGTGTTACACATTATATTCATTTTGCACTTATGTATGTTCTTTAAAAGCAATATTATCTCAGTAATAAATACTGTTTTTAAAAAGCATCCATTAAAATAGTCAACACAACTACAATTTTCATGCATCAAAAAGTGCAAAACAACATTGTAAAAGTATTCCTTATGATCTGAGCGATGCAATCCATGTCCTCTGAATAGACACGATGATGAACAGATTTCATTTAGGCTTTTATTCACATATAATCACTCATCAACGCACATACATCAAATATTGTAAATATTGAAACTCTTTGCACATGCTCTTCACAGACATACACATTCTGGCTTGCAATTGAACTATACTCAGTATTTTTTTTACATTCAATGCATAACAGTAAATGATGCATATTATGAAAAGACTTGACTTGTATGTGTGTGTTTGTGTATATGTATTTAAGCACGCACTTCCTCTTTCCTTTCATCCACAATACATGAATTAAAACAAGAAACATTAAACATTAAAACTGAGTGATAAGAACTATATTTCTACGTGTACACAGATCTTTTGGTATACAGATGCAGATAAAATATTTACTGCTTTCCTCTCTCTGAGGCATCTGGGTACCACAAGATATGTAACCACAAGACAGTTTGCTGTGTTTAGTAACTGCATTTTTGAATTGGAGTTTGAATGTAACATCAAAGCAGATTTCTCTTCTCTGTGCATGCCTGGCATTTTATTTGAAATGAGTTTTTTGAGTGTATTTTTATTAGGATTGTATGGTTTTAACAAGCTGCCAACCAAGCTGACAGACCTTTCACATTTTAATCTGGACTAAAACATGGCAGCCCAGAAAAGATACATTGGTTGAAAATGTTCTGATTCTTTATTATCGTTCTTTTATAGCTTTGTTCTTTGCGAGAAATAAATTCTAAAAAGAAAAGTTCACAAATTGCATTTGTGAAAAAAAGTCAGAATTGTGAGATAAAAAGTCACAATACCTTTATTATTTTTTTTATTTTGTTGCAGAAACAAGCTTGTCGCAGTTCTCACAATTCTGAGTTTTTTTCTCACAATTTTGACAATTCAGACTTCTCATAATTTCTCAGAATAGTTTTCAAAATTTCGAGTTCTGTGAGATATAATAAATAAATAAATAAATAAATAAATAAATGAAGAAAAGTCAGAATTGTGAGATGATAACTCAGAATTGCAAGGAAAAAAGTCAGAATTGTGAGATTAAAAGTCAATTACCTTTTTAAAATTTTTTTAATTGCAAGACTTTTTTTTTCGCCTCGCAATTTCGACTTTCAATTCTGCAATTGCAATTCTGAGAAGATAAAATATATGCGATATAAACTCAGAAGAGTGAGAAAAAAGTCAGAACTGTGAGATAAAAAGACAATACCTTTTTTAATTTTTTTTATTGCAAGATAAAAAAAAGTAAAATAAATTCTCGCAATTGTGAGAGTTTAATCTCACAATTCGGACATATTTCTCAGAATTGCATGTTTATACAGTATCTCGAAATTATGAATTTATAAAATAATAATAATAATTAATAATAATTTATGCATTTAGCAGACGCTTTTATCCAAATCGACTTACAGTGCATTCAGGCTATACATTTTTTTTACCAGTATGTAAATTGTACATAAATTACATCTCGCAATTTTGAGAAGAGAAGTCCAAATTGTGAGATGATAACTCAGAATTGTGCGAAAAAAGTCTGAATTGTGAGACATAAATTCAGAAGTGCAAGAAACAAAGTAAAAATTGTGAGATTTCATCCTGTGGTGGAAAAAGTATAATAATAATAATGTATTCTCTCCAAGTGCTTATAAGTGCTTTGCTTCACAGTGACTGAGGAGATGTATTCCTGACCTCCGCAGGGGCCCGTCAGACAGCGTTTGAAGCGTCGGATCCTGTCAGCAGAAAGAGCTCCACGGGGTCGGAGGTCAACACGAGTGACAAGCATGTCTCGCTGAGAGGCATTCTGGGACATTTGCCCTTCTGCAGAGTGAGAAAGAGCCCCAGTCGCCTCTGTGGGCAGATACACACATCTCAGTCACAACACCAATGAAGGTCTCCTTGTCATCTTTATTCCTCCCAAAACTGCACACATATAGACAGAGATGTACATGTTTATGAACAAATCCTATCTGTATACCTTGATACCTGGTAGAATCCGCAAAATGTTAATAATTAGTTAATAATAATAATAATAAAAACAAAACAAGAGCGATAATCCAGTGATATATATACTGGATTATTACAATTAATGGCAAAAGGAATGTTTGGAAATGTAAACTGATATTTCTGACACACTACAGCAAAATATAGAAATAAGCCTAATTTTTTGGTGAAAATATTAGACTTTTGAACAGTACTGTATATATAATTTGATACTGCCCTGAATAAACTATTTCACAACTGTTAATTTACATATAGTATATAAATATAAAAACTGAATTTGCATAAATATCAATTTTAAAAACACCGTGTTAAGAATCAAGCTTATGTAAACTTTTGAACTGGTTCATTTGTGTAAAATCAGTTATTTTTATTTAGTTATTTTGTGCAAATTACATGATTTTTATAATATACATACACTCTTATTGACTATATGTAAACATAGAGTACTCAAAATTACAGTGAAAGTATGGATATTGAGTGTAAATTGCACTGTAAAAAATGACCGTGAATTTAACGGTAAAAGACTGTAAAAATGCTACAGTAAAAACCTGTTAAATGGTTAATGGTAAATTCCCCTACTATATACGGTGAAAAACGGTATTGGACATTACATGTATTGGACATTCATATTACGGTAGTATACCATTTTTGGAAGTGAAAAAGACCGTATAATTTACAGGGAATAACCGTAAATTGACATTCCCAGAATTCCCTGCATTACATTTCAAATGTGATGTTTTTTTGTTGAAATAACTATGTTTCTTAGTTTTTTAAAATTTAAGGGGGTCTGAATACTTTCCGTACCCACTGTATATACATACAGTAGCAGAAAGGTAAATAAAACGCAGTGGTGCAGAGGTCAAACATCCATAAAGCACATTTATATACACTGTAAAAATAATTTTTCAAAACTGTCAAAAACGATTATTGGATTGTTTTACAAGAAATTACTATTTAATATTAATTCATATTTAATTGCAATCAAATGTTATAATTAGGTCGCAAACCTCACACAAATCTTGGAAAATGGCAGCTTTAAGAAATAAAATTCATCACATTTAGTCTTAATTCAGAAACAGCTCACAGTTCTGCTTATTACAGTAACATGTTTTACTGAAGGGAATTATCACTTTACATTACTGTTTTTGTTAGTTTAGCTTGTTGATATTGTTTTCCAAGATTTAAATGGTGTTATTTTTTATTCTTACAGATCTTACAAGTTTCGTAATTTGCCACGTCTGTGTGAAATTACAACTGACACTAAAATGGAAAGACGTCTGGTTGTTATGATAAAACAGGGCAGCAGAATCCACAAAGAGCCTGTTCTCATTAACAAGGGTTATTTCAGGAGGAAATGTCAAGCCGTGGATCTCAGTCACGCATCTGAGATTTGATTTTCTTCTCCTGTCGATCAAGCTGACAGCATTTTTATTGTTTATTTTTTTCAATAAAATGTACAATTCCACATCCGTCTGTCTCAACATAAATTGACAGAATGTCAGGCTCCACAGAAACACAAACATTTACCAGCAATTCCTGTCTTCAAATGAACATTGTGTGACACATTTTGTATTGTAACAAAGCATGTCTTTGTTTGTTTGCTTTTTCTCGTATTTTATTTGTAGTAAAAAAAAAAAATTTATTAGCTATGACATTTATTTATTATTTATTCAGTCAAGTTCTCTATAGTGAGAAAAAGTGTCAAGGAAAATAAAATAAGATTTTTTTTTAAATAGTATTTATTAATAAAAACTGAAGGCATCCTTTCTGCTAATCTGTCTCTAAACAGTATACAGCCTCTACAACTTTATTAAGACTGGTGTAATGAGACTCATATGAGGGTCAAAGACGAAAAAGGGTTTAAGCATAAAAACAATACTGCTTTAAATTGTTGTTTTTCAAAAAAAATAAATAAGAAATTATAAAGTTTTCTGTTTAATGTAATTGTATTGTTGTTTTTGTTTTTCTGAGCAAAAAATAAATATCATACATTTTCC
>NW_015652413.1:0-240 GCF_001515625.1 Sinocyclocheilus rhinocerous
GATGACAGATAGATAGATAGAAATAGTCAGATGATAGATAGATAGTCAGATGATAGATGATAGATAGATAGTCAGATGATAGATAGATAGATAGATAGATAGATAGATAGATACAGGGTTCCCACGCTTCTTGAAAGTACTTGAAATTCAGACATATGGATTCAAGGCCTGGAAAGTACTTGAAAACAAACATAGGTCCTTGAAAGTGCTTGAATTAAATTTGAAATAAATTTTGTTTGT
>NW_015652413.1:393-528 GCF_001515625.1 Sinocyclocheilus rhinocerous
TGAGCGGGACAGTTTTCTTAAGCCCGCTCCCGCTGAATTTCTGACCGTTACCACCCGCTCCCGCAAACATTCTAATATTGTGTATTATAGAGGGATTCAAGTTTTCCGTCGCTACGACGGATTTCCGTCAATTGG
>NW_015652414.1:0-1661 GCF_001515625.1 Sinocyclocheilus rhinocerous
GAAGTTTGTTTAATTTCAATGAAATTATGTGTTATGATGCAACGGTCGTTTCCGGTGCTCAAATAAGTGACATGACATGTGGCCAAGTATGGTGACCCATACTCAGAATTAGTGCTCTGTATTTATCCCATCCAAGGTGCACACACACCGTGAACACACACCCGGAGCAGTGGGCAGCCATTTTTTGCTGCGGCGCCCGGGGAGCAGTTGGGGGTTCGGTGCCTTGCTCAAGGGCACCTCAGTCGTGGTATTGAAGGTGCTCAAGGGCTCAACCTCAACCTCAGTCGTGGTATTGAAGGTGGGAGAGAGTGCTGTACATTCACTCCCTCCACCTACAATCCCTGCCGGTACGAGACTCGAACCCGCAACCTTTGGGTTTACGAGTCCGACTCGCTAACCATTAGGCCATGACTTCCCCCAAATAAGCAGAGTATGATGGTGATCATGTCCTAAAAGACGTGATGAACAATATCATTACAATGTGATAAGCTGATAGGGACAGCATTGAATTAGTGGTATGTCAACACAGGGGTCTATACGACCTAGTTGAAAGCACTGAAGCAAGCAGCTCAGATCATTACTGAGGCTGAGTAGGCGCGTGCACTGCTTGCACTGACAGCACATGTGAGGCAAGCGACGACACATCTAGGTTATAAAACCTCGCGAAAGTGCTGGGTGACGACCAGCCTGCCGCCATGCAAATGTCCTGAATAGATATGCCATTTGCCCGAGTCCGCGGGTTGAGTAGGGTTGATAGGACATTTCACGCCCTTAGAGCCATGATAAGCCAAAGCAAAAGTGTGACAGCTTTTGCTTGGACACAGGCAGGCCTTTTGTGCGCTCTCCAAAGCATACAAATCGCTGGTCCGAGAGCCTGAACTGTCTAGAGCGCTCAATATAAATGCGCACCGCACGTACAGGGCACAGCAAAAGTGTATTAAGTGGCTCCGGCCCGGCCAGTGTTTCGGGACGGAAAGCAGATAGTGTTATGACCTGCGCTTTAAATGGAGTCAAAAGCACTTTAGGCACATAACCTTTTCTAGGCTTCAAGGTGAGTCTGCAATCACCTGGCCCGAATTCAATACACGAGTCGTCATAAGTTGAGTCTGCAATCACCTGGCCCAAACTCAATACACGAGTCGTCAACTGACAGCGCCTGCAGGTCCCCCACTCACTTAACAGAGGCCAGCGCGAGCAGGAGCGCTGTCTTGAGAGAGAGGGCATGCAAACTCGCTGAATGTATGGGCTCGAACGGCAATTTTTTTTGGGGGCTTTTGAAGGAAGGCAAGAATTATTGGTATTGGGTAGTTGAATGGGTCTTCGCCCCGCGACCCGCACCAATTTGTGAAAACTCTTCATTTATGTGCGTAAAGACGTCTAGTGGAAGGAGCCCTAGCCTCAGCGATAGTGGTCAAGCGACCCGCACCAATTTGTGAAAACTCTTCATTTATGTGCGTAAAGACGTCTAGTGGAAGGAGCCCTATCCTCAGCGATAGTGTTCAACACGCGCTGAGGAAGTGCATCTGTTACTGGCAAGCTCCGTTGAGCGGCCAGACATGAAGGCTCCATATGGCTCCATTGAGAGAAGAGGTCTCTGAGGTCTCTCATAGTTCACAGAGGGCTTCTAGCATCTCCACCAGTTCTGGGAACCACGGCTGATT
>NW_015652415.1:0-807 GCF_001515625.1 Sinocyclocheilus rhinocerous
GAATGATCTTATTTATATTTTTGTTTCAGGTTTTCCCTTTTTTTCTGCCTTTCATGGCAGCATTCCGCTTTCTGGTGAAGAGGGCTTCATTAGCCGCTCTCGTCTCCGCCGGATAAGCAGACGTGTGTGCTCATCTGTCCCTGTAACATCCAGACAAGAGTCAAGTTACCTCTGAGATTTGTCTGCTCAAAAGTATTAAGTAGTGTTAAGTAGCTTTTTATCCAACACAAATGTTCCTCAATTTTTCAACAGCACTAATGGACAAATAAAATAGATTACTTATATTTAATTACTTTATGGAAATGTATTTACATTACTTACATTCATCTATTGCAAACAGTGCTGACAACAGTGAATTGTACTACACAATAACACACATATACATCACTCAGATGTCTACTTCATATCTAGGACCCATTAGACATACTTCTATGAAATTCATATCGAAGATTTTCCTACCAGATATTAAATAGACATTTAGTAATCGTATTTAAGATGTATATGGTTTAAAATGTATGTAAATCTACTTTGGAGATGTACGTGTGCTTCCTGGAGCTCCCCTGTTAGCTATACATAATAAAACGTGTTTTTACAGCAACATCACAACTATACTATACCATTTAGCATCTTTACACTTTCAACAATTTGCCCTAAAGTAGTTCAACAAATGCGAATTTAAAATAAGGAACCGTGTTTTTGGTTTGTAATACTTACATTTGTAAACACCCTCATCCAAATTTTCCACCATGTTCGGTTATCCTTTTCTTCTTCTTTATGATGTATCCTCTCGCGTGGCCTCCTGGGATA
>NW_015652416.1:0-10607 GCF_001515625.1 Sinocyclocheilus rhinocerous
TACAGTTTAAGTCACTTCCTTGTTGGCTTCATGAGAGAGAGGGAGAGGTTGCCGCTTGGTTTGAAAACGGCGGCCGACGCATCACGAGGAAAAAGCAAGCACATCCAGAGTAACGCGAGAGGGGGCCCCCTAGGGGGGATGCAGATTTATTGCTCCATGTTATATTAATAATGACATTTCCGATTGTTCAAATGGTCAGCTGTCAGTTGCCTGCCTTGCCTGCCCTATTGCTATGCCTCTGCTCTAGTGAACGTGCCATTATAAAGCTTGGAAGAGCCAGGACATTTTTTTATATAACTCTGATTGTATTTATCTGAAAGAAGAAAGCCATAAACACCTAAGATGGCATGAAGGTGAGTAAATCATGGGGTAATTTTCATTTTTGGGTGAACTGTCACTTTAAACAACAGTGTGAAACTTGCGTGAACTGAGCACATTCATTGATGGACTGGAGTGGTGTGCAT
This sequence comes from Sinocyclocheilus rhinocerous, assembly GCF_001515625.1. Taxonomy (NCBI): domain Eukaryota; kingdom Metazoa; phylum Chordata; class Actinopteri; order Cypriniformes; family Cyprinidae; genus Sinocyclocheilus; species Sinocyclocheilus rhinocerous. Next base: position 465 of record NW_015652416.1, read on the forward strand.
TACTTGTGGATTATTGTGATGTTTTTATCAGCTGTTTGGACTCTCATTCTGACAGCACCCATTCACTGCAGAACATCCATTGGTGAGCGAGTGATGTAATGCTATTTTATTTTATTGGAGATTTATTTTTGGTGTTTTATGCCTTTATTTAGATGGGATATTATAGGTTGACAGGAAGTGAAGTGGGTGAGAGTGAGGGGGATGGGACCGGAAAAGGTCAGTGAGCCGGGACTCGAATTTGGGACGCCCCAAGGGTGACGGCGCTACGTGTTGGCGTGCTGCCCACAAGACCATTGGTGCTGACCTCCAAATCTGATTTGATGAAGAAACAAATTAATCAACATCATTTGGGAGACCTATTACTTCAAGGATCAGGTGCCTGGGAACTGTACTCAGCCTCATTTATCAACTGCATTATTTTTATTTGTAGCAAACTCCTGGTTTCACTGGGTAGACGGGAGATTGCTGGTCGAATGCGGTTAAGAAAGCTATTTGTGGCACTCATCCATGGCACATTTTGTTTTTCTTTTTTTAGTGCTGCTGGCACCTGGCTGCTTGTGTTGGAGACCTGGCTCTCAGGTACCTGTCAAGTCAAATTTATTTGTATAGCTCTTTTCACAATATAAATTGTTTAAAAGTAGCTTTACAAATGGTCATACTGTTAATCCACTGTCTTGGTGTGCCACTCTGCACACGCTTGACTGTTAAATGTAAAAAGTATTAAATTACAATATTTTTTAATAAATCACAATAGGGAACCATCCTGCACCTGTTTGCTTGTTCCTGCTCTGAGAAACTGGTTGCTTGATCCCTGCCTGATGGTCTGTTCTTTTCCTTGAAGTGAATAATTCCCACATGTGGGTCTTTCTGCTACAAATGCTTCAATAAAAGTAATTATGTAAAAAAACTTCAATTTTCTTCTGTCCCTCTTTCACTTCCACTTCTCTTACTGTCTTTTTCTCTATATATATATACACATAACATGCAGATTGTTTCAAAGCAGCTTTACAGTGATAAACAAGAAAATAATGATTCAGTGATGCAAACAAAATTCATTCATTCTGTAAAGCAGCTCTAAAAAGACAATAGTAAACAGTCATTATTCATTTGAAATCAGTTCACTGTTGATTCAGTTCGGTTCAATAACTGTGTCCATCAATTATATGTTTTAATGTTCAAATGTACTACTGGTTCCTGTTTCCAATGACACTGTGTACCAAGCAGCCTCTCTTTTTATTTGATTTTTGTAATCTTTTAAAGATGTATTATATAAAACAGGATGATGCAACATGACTAAAATCAGCGCTTCCTCAATCTTTGATTTTCTGTAGAGAGAGGTCATGTCATGATGTGTCAATATAGAAATAGAATTTGGTCCAATAGAAATTGGTCTCAAGCCTTCATGTAATACGAAATTGCAGGTCAGAGTTGAACTTATAAACCTTATTTCTATAGCTCCTACAGTCTCAGGAGAACAAACTAAACTTCCTACAGACTCTAGAGAAAGGCCTAAGCCAAAAATTCTTAAACAGTGCTACACTGATTATTATGGCTACACTACATGCATCGATTAATCTGCTTACTTATGAAAAAGTGTTCTTTAAGTTCTTTTAGAGAGCTGATAAGTTTCACTCACTAAATTAGGATCTTTGAGAAATGATCCAGTTGATTCAAATAAATTGTGTCCACAGATGCAATCAGTTGATCTTCAACATAAAAACTGTAGAATCTCCAAGACTCTTTAGTTCACTTCTTGTTGCAGTGGGTGAGTTTTCTTGTCAGTCTCTCCTGGCTGGCTCGCCAAATTGTTAGATTTTGCAGTATTTGCTGAGCAGTAGTTTGGGTGTCTCGCCAATGCACTAGATTTCTCTAATACATCAAATAAGTAAGCTTGACCAAAGTTCTTGTGGGCAGAAGAATTTATTGAAGGTAGCAGTGTAGCAGTTCTTCAGCAGCGATGTTAGCATGTCATCCTTCAAACAATCTTAACCCAAGGTACTGTCTGTGAGACCAGACCTTTACAAACACCCCATGGAGAGCCAATGATAGTGTAACCACATGACCTGATAATACCTCTCCCATGGAGAGCCCATGATACATCGACCTAATGCTGACCTAGTGGGCTAATTATATGGGCCATTTGGGTCACACTTTTGTAAACAGAGTTTCAGTTGATTGCATCTGAGGCACAGTCACAATGTAAATGCATCTGACTTGAAGTACACAATCTTTCAGATTCTTTAATTGTCTTGAAATGTTTTATGCTATCTTTTAATACCAGCAAAGCAATGGTCTATATCAGGGCTGTCCAAACTCGGTCCTGGAGGGTCGGTGTCCTGCAGAGTTTAGCTCCAACCCTAATTAAACACACCTGAACCAGCTAATCAAGCTCTTACTAGGCATAGAAACTTCCAGTCAGGTGTGTTGAGGCAAGTTGGAGCTAAACTCTGCAGGGCACCGGCCTGGTTTGGACAGCCCTGGTCTATATTAATGTTTTGAGGAGTCTGCAAAAGTTTGGATTTATGTGAATATAAAATTCTAGGTTCTGGAAAGTGTATAAGACAAGAATGTATTACTAATTTTAAATGACAAGAGGAATAATTTTTTTTTTTTTTTTATAGATCCTGCTCAATTACACAAGTTCCTATTCATTGTGCGCTTCACACTCCTTTCCAGTAGGTGGCGGAAATGCAATTCCTAAAAACTACAAAAAAAAAAAAAGAAAAGAAAAAAAAATCAGAAAAGATGAAAAGACAACAGTGTCTTGCATAAAGCATAAGTGCACTTGTCCTACATCATGACTAAATGCACCATAAGAAGTTTAAGGTTTACAGCTTGTAGGTTAAGAGAAACTAAAAGTTATCTTATTTTGCAAATCAATTCAATGTGAACACTTTCTGTTCAATGGAGCCATGATGTCTCCTCTGTTTTAGTTATTTGTTTGGTTTAACACTGCTGTTTGACAACAATGTTGGCGAATCCATGCACCTGAGTGAGCTGAGGACAATCAAATGATGCCAGAAGTTTATGTGGGCCGTGACACTTGGGAATAAACTTCTCCGTCAGGCACACTGTGGCATGCCCTGCAATGTCACTGTGAAAGAAAGAAAGATTATTTAATACTACTGTGATTATTACATTTTACTTTTTTTGATTAAATAATCCCTGTTTGAGTTTAGCAATCATAATTTATACAATTAAGTGAAAATTAAACATAATAATGCAACTTTTATTATTTAATTAAAACAATTATTTAATTAATTTTACCCATAGTTAACAACTCTGGCATGCTGCAGTCCAAGTCCCACAAAGCGGAATGCAGTGTTCCTCAGGACACAAGGCAGTGGATTCTGGAAAGTGATTTTGACTGGCACTTCTTGACCCACGACAGCGTCACATACAGGCTGAGAAGAACCACATACAAGACACAGTTGAAATGCATGAGAGGATTTCAAACAATCAAAAGATGTATCAGTTGAACCATAACTTTGAACTCGCAGCGATAACAAGATCTGGTGTGCGCAGTCTGAAGCTGTACTGTGTGGCCAAAACCTGCTTAGTCTGAGCCACATGTCCGAAGATGTTGAGCATCAGTGAGGCGTGATCCACCAGGTGTTCCTTATACTCGTCATAACTCAGGGTCCATTCCAGAGGTCTGCCTATTGTGGGGAAAAGTGACAAATGTTGAATGAATACTCAAGTCTCTTTACCCATAAGCTACATTGTACCAACTGTGTAGTCTCATGTATTGCAACTCTTTGATTTCAGATTTTATAATTTCTCACATTCAGAGGGCTTGAGCTCAATGCATGTGTGGTCTTTCTTCAGGAAGGTCTTTCTGAGCACTTCAGCGAAAAGGAAGGGCACATCATGCTTCAGGAAGGTCTGTCCACAGCGGATCGCAGCAACAGAGGTGGGGCCGCAGCGGAAGAAGCCCTGGCTGGTTTCCTGAGGAGTGGAATCAACCACCTGCCAACCTCCGAAACCAGATGGCAGATCTGACCGAGTCATCCAGGCCTCATTCCACACATGGTAGTTCCTACATGGAAGAGAAGAAGAAAGAAGCACAATCTTTGTGAATAGATTCAAAGTAGAGGAGACAGAGAAACAATGTCTGTACATTGGATAACTTACTGCCTGCTTAAACTTAAACTTAAATTTGCTTAAACTACCTAATGCAATGAAAAGTAGGATTTCCGAAGTCATTATAATAATGCATACAAGAAAATTTTGCAACGCAGATTCATCATTGTGACGAGTGGGGGCGGGGCCGAGAGCCGTGGGAACGGAGCGAGGCCGGTGGAGTAATTGATGATGAGCGACACCTGCACCACTCACCGGTCTCGAGTCCCACGGAGGAGCTCCGTAAGTATAAAAGGAGGAGTTACGACAGTGAAAGACGAGAGAGGACCAGGCCTGGATTTTATTTTGTGTTTGGTGTGCGGCAGTCGTCCGCGAGGGGCTGCCGCTTTACTTTAATTTTGTGTTTGTCTATTTTATTAAAGTCTTAAGTATTCGCCGGTTCCTGCCTCCTTCTTCCCGAACTACGAACGTTGTTACAATCACATTGTGCTTTTTCAGGAACACTGCATAGTTTAGATCAAAACTGTAAAAAATATTAAATGTACATTCAGTGCATATACATTTTCTCACCAACAGGTGGTGGTTAACAAAGCAGTTATCACCAAACTTGAAACAGGAGTGGCAAAAAATATTTTTAAATATTCATAATATGCAGTTTAAGAAATTATATTTGTGTGCTTGTCCCATCATGGTACTATAGCACTAATAGGACTATAGGACACTAATGCTGATGTTACAGTACATAATGAAAGAGGTTTGTACAGAATCTTACCAGACTGAATCACAGTTCAGGTTATCGATCAGATCATAGTTCTCATCAAGATAAATGTCCACTGTCATTGACACATCAGTGTCATGAGCAGAACAGAAGTTTGAGACCGGACGAGCAGGAATTCCCAAACACCTCAACACTACGAGAAAGAGAAGAAGAATATAAGTGTATTATATCTACAATCACTTTCTCAAAATGTTTTCTCCTTGTCCAATCTGCAGAACTCTTACGTGTGTTGGTGACTCCAGCAAAGGCCGAGCTCTGTCCATATTTGACCGGTATTCCTCCACATTTGTGGTATTGTTTCAGGATGGCACTGCTGCTGCACCAGGATGTCGGAGCGGTTCCATCTCCATAGCAGTTTGACCAGTTACCCACCAGCACACCACAGTCTTTGTTGGCAATAACCTGATAAGGAGAGATGATTGAAAATATTATAGAAGTACTGCATTCAGAAGAGAACAAATTAGACCATTGTGTCAGGCTTTCAAACATGAAATCAGGGTATTGATAAGAAGTAAATGAAAACTCACCATGTCAGACACCACTCTGGAAATGTTAATGGGGTTTCCCCATCCTGAGCAAGGTTTACAGCTCTTCTCCAACACATAAATACATGCAGACAAGATTCCCTTCTCAAACTAAGAATCGCAGATCAGAGATGAAGAAAATTAGATATTGTTAAACAACCTTCATGCTATCTTATGCACTTGTTCTGTGGAATTATATCTCAGATATGGGAAGGTTAGGAAAAACTGTCTAGGGTGGCCAGAAACCATAGCGGTGCCTTTATCTCTGACATATCTTAAACTTGAACTTTTGTAATATATTAATTAAATTTTTGGCTCTTACTTGACCAAAGTTCCATGTTCTGCAGCCAATCTGCTGCTTAGTTCCATAATAGATTCTGCCCATGTCATTCAGCACATACTCAGCTCTCTCCGCCTCATCACTCAGATACACACAGTCATCTGATAAACAAAACATTTTTTACTTAAAATGGAAAAGCTTCATTAAGTTTCAATAGTGCTCACTTTACTCATTCTATTACATTTTCATATTTAGGTTTTACCTTTACACCAGGGGTTGAACAACATGTAAATTTCATTTTCAGGAACACAAGGTAAAGTGAATCTGCCTCCTGGACAGTGTGTCACGACACTGAGCTGGTATCGTCCAACGCAAGCAGTCGGAACAGAGTGCACACACAGTTTGATTCGGTTTTGTCCTCGTTCCGCAATCTTTGCCCCCCAGCAGTCTTTCTTGAATTCTTCCACTATTGGAACGATCACATAAGTGCCGTCCCGGATGGATGGGATGTGACCTGTAAAACACACAGAAGAACAAAAGATTTCAATGATGGTAAAAATGTTAGTTCAGCTCATGTTATTTCTTGGCATGTTTCCACATGCTGTTGGTCATAACTAACCTAGTTTGAGCTCCAGGTGAAGCTTGTCACAACTGGGATTGAAAGGACGGCACAGATCAACCCACATATTGAAACACTGTCCTCTGCGGACGATGAGATGATCATCAAGGAAACAATGTGTGTGATGCTCCTGACGATTCTGTCCGGTCCTGCATTTGAGAAGGTCTACTTTACTCACCCGGAGGACAGCATCTGAGAAAATGAAAAAGCAGAAAACAGGTAAATAATCATCAAACAGATCAATTATTGAGTTATCACGAGTAAGGATCATTCCCATCATGCATTGCAGGACAAAGATAAAAAAAAGACAAAGTCCCTTACCCTCGACCCCACAGACTCGCTTGCTTGTACAATCCTCCACGCATTCCTTGACGACGACTTCCTTTGTCTCATAATCACGGCATGGAGTGACAAAACCGCAAGGATTAGGGTATGGAGTAGCACAAGGGTTAACACATGGGTTAACACAGGGGTTGACGCATGGGTTAACACAAGGGTTAACATATGGGTAAGCATAAGGGATATTGCAAGGGCTAGCCCAAGGGTTTACATAAGGTTTAGAGCAAGGGTTGACACAAGGGTTTGCGTATGGGTTAACACAAGGGTTGGTGTAAACCGGTGTAGAGCATGCTGCTTTCCTGCAGCCATCCTCCTGCAGTTTAATGGCTGGGAAACGGCCAACGGTGCAGAGGTTTTTGTATGGGTTGTATACAAAAGGCATGCTGGGCAAAAAAGAAAGAAGTGAGAGACATGAGTGTCATCTGTAATTGGTCAGTAGATGGTTAATAATTCATAAATACGAAATCTCTTAGAAATCAGATCTCCAGTTTCATTTAAGTTTGGTTTCTTGACAACATTAGGCTATTCCCAAAAGGCCAAAATTCTTAACTATATAACTATATAAACTATATAATCATACCAGAAAAGGAAAGTCATTGGAAATAACAATCCGGGTTTTTAAACAACTCTTGGTGGCCTATGAATTCTAGATGTCAGCTTTCTAATAGCAATTCATAATAAGTTTCAAACAATGTCTGAGATGATTACTTACATGGTTTTAGTCCTTGTCTGTTCAAGAGAAACTGAACCGAATACTTGAAGTGCTGTAGCAAGTGAACAGTAAGTCCTGCTTTAACCAGCTCGTCGCTCGTACTGTTGTTTGTCTCCAAAGCAGACGGGATATTTATACTACATCTCCATCTCCACCCCATCCACAGCTCATAGCTGAGGAGTGTGAGTAATTGTCCTCTTAAGAAAGAGATGAAAGGATTTTGAGTCATGTTAATTTTTACTAATTAATGGGAGAAATTAACATCTTAGATTAATTGTTCTGAACCTTTAAACTTTAGGCAGAGTCATTTTCAGACTAACTCCTTGTCTCCACTGGACATTAGCGGCGCGACATGACGTGACTAAAGACAATAGAATCCATTCAATTCAGTGTGATACTGTCTACACAGAATACACCAAGATGATGAAAATGGTAATAAAACTAACAAAAATATATGTATATATACTTAATTTTATATATGTATTCTTTTATATTAATTTTATATCTTTAATTATACTTTTTAGCCGTATATATTCGTATTCTCTCAGAGATATTGAGATATCAGAAACATTCTATAAGCAAAGTATGTCTATATATTTCTTAATGACCCTGTTTGTTTATTTTGCTCTATTAAGAGAGCAATGATTTGTGCATCTTATGCAATGCCAAAAATCATTTCTTTTACATACATTTGAAGGAACTGAACTCCTTTCAACAAAGAGATTAGATATTTTAAGGCAAAATTAACTCTAACACATAGCCTACAGTAATAGTGCATGATTATATTAAATTAAACTGCAGTATTAAATAGCAGTAAGAGTCTATTATTCTTACATTTCTCTCTCAAGATTGTCAGATCAAGGACGACTCTTTGATATATGATTGTTAGTCAGTTATTAAAGAGAATGACTCATAAAATTGGAAAGCAGAGAAAATTCAAGGATAGACATTCTCATGAAAGAGAATGAAAAAAATCACCCGTTTAAATTTTCATGTTTTATTCTCACATTTTTATTTTTCCGTTTTCCTGACAGGCCCTGTGAATAAATAACAGCAGCCCCTAGAGTGATGAAGGAAGAGATGTCTCTTGACAAGTGGAAGTGGAAGCAAGGAATCTGATTTCATAAGTTTAAATCAGTATGTACCTTTGGATTTATCAACTATATTATATGGTAGAAGGCATTGTCAAGTATGTCATGATTTTTTTTTCTTTTTTCTGAGACAACATACTTGTTCACCATCCCCAAGCTGAACGGTATGCTCCACCCAGAAGGTGTATGAGGAAATAAGGAGAAATAGCCTTTAATATGACCAATTAAATCAAAATGACCCCAAAACATCCAAAACTCAACAGTTCAGCACATTATTAAAAGAACAATGGGTTTTTTGTTATGGGTACATTTTTATGACATAACTATAGTCTGTCTAGTAATTCTGGTCAAACTTGACAGAAAACAGTGAAAGGGACAATATTCATTAATTCAGTATTTGTTTCATCGTTCCTTCCATGCGTCTATATGTGGGTCATTCCTGGGATTCGGTAACATTTCAACTTAGAATATAAATTTTTTTCAACTACATATGATTAATTTTTTAAATCCCCCACATCATTAGACACATATCAAAACTTTTTTTTTTTTTCTCAACCCCGTAATGGACAAAATGGGATTGGTTTAAAAAGGATTTTACACAGAACTTGCTATAAAACAAACATCTACCTACTGCTCATGTGTCCCTCATAACAATCAAATGATAACAAATGTAATATTTATCTCAGTTTTCACATTTTTATAGGACTGACGCTAAAAATACAGTGTGTCTATGGTCTCTTTATTTTTGTAAAAAAAAAAAAAATGTATTTTTAATTTAGAACAATTTTGTTTTAGTCCTTAACATGTCAGATAGTAATCAGCAAGAAATGCTTTCGTGTCCTTGTGTGTATCATCCAAGTTACCATGTTTACTGGCTTTACTTGGTCACAACAGTCGGGTACATTTTTTATGACATAACTATAGTCTGTCTAGTAATTCTGGTCAAACTTGACAGAAAACAGTGAAAGGGACAATATTCATTAATTCAGTATTTGTTTCATCGTTCCTTCCATGCATCTATATGTGGGTCATTCCTGGGATTCGGTAACATTTCAACTTAGAATATAAATTTTTTTCAACTACATATGATTCATTTTTTAAATCCCCCACATCATTAGACACATATCAAAACTTTTTTTTTTTTTCTCAACCCCGTAATGGACAAAATGGGATTGGTTTAAAAAGGATTTTACACAGAACTTGCTATAAAACAAACATCTACCTACTGCTCATGTGTCCCTCATAACAATTTAATGATGAACAAATATAACATTTATCATAATTTTCACATTTTTATAGGACTGAAGTGAAAAACACCCAAATTGTGTCTATGGTCTCAATTTAGAAGTTTAACTAAAACCACAATTTTATTGTTTTAGTCCTTAACATGTCAGATGGCAATCAGCAAGAAATGCTTTCATTCTTAATTGTCTTCCCTATATGGTTTAAAAAGGATTTTACACAGAACTTGCTATAAAACAAACATCTACCTACTGCTCATGTGTCCCTCATAGCAATTTAATGATGAACAAATATAACATTTATCATAATTTTCACATTTTTATAGGACTGAAGTGAAAAATACCCAAATTGTGTCTATGGTCTCAATTTAGAAGTTTAACTAAAACCACAATTTTATTGTTTTAGTCCTTAACATGTCAGATGGCAATCAGCAAGAAATGCTTTCATTCTTAATTGTCTTCCCTATATTTTCCCA
>NW_015652416.1:11121-19870 GCF_001515625.1 Sinocyclocheilus rhinocerous
AATTTAGAAGTTTAACTAAAACCACAATTTTATTGTTTTAGTCCTTAACATGTCAGATGGCAATCAGCAAGAAATGCTTTCATTCTTAATTGTCTTCCCTATATTTTCCCATATATATTAATATGACAATTTGTGTCAGGATTGAAGACTGTAACACATTTGAAGTGAACACATTGCCTTTAATTTTGGTTTTGTTTGTCTCTCATATTGTCCCCATCTTTCTGGGTAAACATATCTGCATGGCCAACACTGTCTTTCTGCTGCAAATGTGGGTGCAATTTCTGATGTGTGCTTGTCAAAGTTGATGCTTGTCAAAGTTTAAATGGACATATTACCTCAAAAATTCAATTTATAACAAAAATATGAGTTGTCATGATGTTGGTAAGTATATATTTACTGAAACCACGACTATTTTATTATTATTATTTTTTTCATTAAAATTATTAATAAATGAAGTAAATAGCTCAACCCTTTCACAAGTTTACAACCCCGTAACAATGAGAAATACATATATTTGTGACGGGGTTGTGGTTTTTCTCTTAAAATGGCCACTGCTCTTCAAGTAGTTCGGAGAGTAGACCATATATGGAAGCAATACAATAAATACAATGCATATACTTATGGATTAAAACAAAATGTTGAAAAATAATAATTTTCCATCTTAATCTTACGTGACGGGGCTGAGTTGTTAAGCTTGACAGTACCCTCCCTGACTATAATATACCTCAAAAATATGAATAATACGTATGATACTACTAACAATTTTCTGCACCACTATTAAAGAGACCTGAATGATGTCATTTCTGGTAAATGATGTTACATGTGAGTGGAGTCTAAATTATTATGGGCGTAGAATGCGCACATTAGTGTGACAGGGTTGAGTTCAGACTGAGGGACATAACTTTAAAGTCTGTTTTTTTAGTTTTATTATTCAGTATAATGGGTCTACTAAAGTACTGTGAAAAGCTTCTAACAATTCATTTTGGTGAACCACCACTTTAAAAACTCTGAATCCCAGGAATGACCCATGTATCATTATACACATTGTTCTATCCATCCATCTTTCTATTGTTCCATCCATCCATCCATCCAATTCAAAATCAATCCATGTGGAAAGGTTTTAGTGGTTCTTGCAGTTACTAGCACTTAAAAATGTCCTTGTGTGAAATAATTTTAGTTCTTTTTTTCCCCTGACAATTATCTTTGCAACTCAAACTACAAGGGAATTTGCAAGGGAATAAATGTCAGGCTCAGTATGGTCAGGCTTGAAATGTCACTGAAAAACAATGAGAACTAATTATATAACCAATTAGATTGTAACAAGTTATCCCATTCCATTGTGTTTATCACAAACCATAATCATTTAGTTCAATCAGTGAAATCAAAGTAATATAGGGCGGTGTGGCAAGTTGATGAAGATGTTGGGTGGAAACCAAAATAGCACAAGCGCAAAACTCTCAAGAAGTGCTCAACGAGCTTTCATCACTGTACTTTTGAAAACAGGGTTGCTCTGAAATGACTGTCTACTGTAAAGCATTTTATAATCTCCTAAATTACTCTATTATGTATTACAGACAATTATTATAATGCTCGGCCAGTCTTACCCATAATTAATCTGACATGCTGCAGACCAAGTACATCAATACAGAAAAAAAATCCAAAAGAAAAACATGTATTTGGAAAGATTTGGGCATTTTCTCCTATTTAGCTACATCACAGAAACTAGTAGACTTTTCATGTTACACTGTAAAAAAAAATCCGTAAAATTTATGGTAAAAGCTGTGGTTGCCGGAATTTTACCGTAAAAACTACGGTAGCAACGTTTTAGGTTTTACGGATTTAACTTAAATTTACAGTAAAATACCGTAATTTCATTAACTGATATAATGTTAATATACCAACCTATTGAAGTACTGAAATCTGTTTTGTACCTTTGTAATACACTGATAACCACCAAATGCAGGTGGTGATGAGAAAGTCACATGATGAACCAAAGCCCAAAGAGCAGGACAGGGCATGCGGCCGGTCTGTTTGCAATATCAGCCCGTGTGGTGATTTCAAAGTCATACAAGCTTGTGGAAGTGACGGTAAGAGCTGTAAATCTTCTCATTGCACTGCATGCTGGGAATAAAACGTCTAATATCAAGGTCTGATCTTTGATTGTTTTCTGCTCTTTCTTGTCCTCAGATGCAGTTCTGCAGGTGTGCACTGTTGACCTCCTTAAAGACAGAAAAGGGCAAAATCGACTGGAACATCACACAGGTTGTTATCAGAGTGATCACCTTATCGTTCGCAGAGGGCAGTGTTTTCAGATGTGGGTTGAGCTGAGCCGAGCTTTCATTCCAAATAGAGACAAATTTCACCTGGAGCTGAAACTTGGTCAGTTATAGCCTTTTTTTTAACAACCACGTGACAAACAGTTTATTATTTCAGCCTCACTAGAACACTTGTTCTTCTGTGCATGTTACAGGTCACATCCCATCCATCCGGGACGGCACTTATGTAATCGTTCCAATAGTGGAAGAATTCAAGAAAGACTGCTGGGGGGCAAAGATTGTGGAACAAGGACAAAACCGAATCAAACTGTGTGTGCACTCTGTTCCGACTGCTTGCGTTGGACGATACCAGCTCAGTGTCGTGACACACTGTCCAGGAGGCAGATTCACTTTACCTTGTGTTCCTCAAAATGACATTTACATGTTGTTCAACCCCTGGTGTAAAGGTATGCATTTCATTACACATCTGAAACACAAACACACACATGCACAATTGTCAGCAACAAAAAATATACTTAATTCAACTATCTCTGTTTCTTTATCAGATGACTGTGTGTACCTGGAAGATGACTCAGAGAGAGTTGAGTATGTGCTGAATGACATGGGCAGAATCTACTATGGAACTAAGCAGCAGATTGGCTGCAGAACATGGAACTTTGGTCAAGTAAGAGCCAAACTTGTCACTCAAAGTTTGCAGAACACAGTAGCTAATAGAAACTCAAATCTGAGACTCTGTAATGTGTAGAAAGCTATTACCAGAAAGGTAATTGGCTATAATGTTTCTATATTTTCTTCCTCTCTGCTCTCTGTTTCTTAGTTCGAGGAGGGAATCTTGTCTGCATGTATTTATGTGTTGGAGAAGAGTTGTACACCTTGCTCAGGATGGGGAAACCCCATTAACATTTCCAGAGTGGTGTCTGACATGGTGAGTCTTCATTTTCTTCTTATCTGCACCCTGATTTGAAGCTGAAAAGCCTGACACAATACCCTGATTTGCTTTGTTTTGAGTGCAGTGCATCTGCATGAAGCTTTTCAATCATCTCTCCTTATCAGGTTATTGCCAACAAAGACTGTGGTGTGCTGGTGGGTAACTGGTCAAACTGCTATGGAGATGGAACTGCTCCGACATCCTGGTGCAGCAGCAGTGCCATCCTGAAACAATACCACAAATGTGGAGGAATACCGGTCAAATATGGACAGAGCTCGGCCTTTGCTGGAGTCACCAACACACGTAAGAGTTCCTGCAGACTGGACAAGGAGAAAACATTTTGAGAAAGTGATTATAGATGTAATGCATTTATTTCTCTTCTCTTTCTCGTAGTGTTGAGGTGTTTGGGAATTCCTGCTCGTCCAGTTTCAAACTTCTGTTCTGCTCATGACACTGACGTTTGTTTGACATCTGACATCTATTTGGATGAGAAATTCCAGCTGATTGATCACATGAACTGTAATTCAATCTGGTAAGTATTATTCTTACAAACAAAGTTTTTACACTGTTGCATGTGTAGACTATATTGATATATAGTCTCTGAAGTTGTTAAATTTTGTTATCACTCTTTTCTATTCCTTTCACAGTTTGTTTTCTCTTTTTATGATTCTTCTCCTCTTCCATGTAGGAACTACCACGTGTGGAATGAGGCCTGGATGACTCGGTCAGACCTGCCATCTGGTTTCGGAGGTTGGCAGGTGGTTGATTCCACTCCTCAACTGACCAGCCAGGGCTTCTTCCGCTGCGGCCCCACCTCTGTTGCTGCGATCCGCAGTGGACAGACCTTCCTGAAGCATGATGTACCATTTGTTTTTGCTGAAGTGCGTCAGTTCCTTAATATTCCGTTTTGACGTTTCTGTCCCATGTAAACACAAGTGCTAGCGTAGTACTGTTGATTGTGTTTTAGGTGAACAATGATAGAGTCTACTGGCAGCAGAGACGTAATGGGACATTTGGTGTTGTCCATGTTGAAAAAAATGCAGTTGGTCACTGCATCAGCACCAAAGCTGTCGGCTCAGACAAACGCTTTGATATCACACACCTCTACAAACATCCACGAGGTGAAATCTCACACATCTCAGTAAGTTAACAGTCACAATTAGGAAATGTCTTGATGTTAAATGTCGACTTTATTAACATTAATCAGGTACGGAGGAAGAGCGCATTGCTTTAGAAACAGCAATTCGTCATGGCTCCAAGCGGTGTACCTACCCATTGCCCTGTGCTGAGGATGTGACTGTTAAAGTCACCATGCAGGGTGATGGACCATGCGTGGGCAAGGATGCTGTGCTTTCCATCGTTTTGAAGAATAAATGCAACTCACCTCGTACCGTCACCCTGTACAGTCAAGTGGCAGCCACATACTACACCGGAGTCCATAATGCCGTAGTGAGGAAGAGCCAAATTAACATTGAGATGAAGGCCTGTGAGGGTAAGCGATGATAATCAACCCTGTACTGTAAGAGAAAGATTGCAACTGTTTTAAAAGTATACTTGAAATAATTCAGTGTTTAACTCTTTGTTCTGTAGTCCAGACTGTACCTTGGACCCTGCGATATGATGAGTATAATAACCACCTAGTAGACCAGGCAGCCTTGATGCTCCATCTCTTTGGACACGTGGCTCAGACCAAGCAGATTCTTGCAACCCAGTTCCATTTCAGACTGCGCACACCAGATCTTGTCATTTCTGTGAGTTTAGCAGGTTCTGTCTTTTTAAATCTTCATGGGTTGCTAATGACCTAAAGGGTAACAATTACATTTTTGGTGGAAACTGACCACTGATCATGAATTTTGCCTAAATGTGTAAAATGTTATGGTATATAAAATTGTGACATTTTTACCTTTCAGCCTGTATGTGATGCTGTTGTGGGTCAAGAAGTGCCAGTAAAAATCACATTCCAGAATCCACTTTCTTGCAGTCTAAAGAATGTGATATTCCGTATTGAGGGTCTGGGACTGAAGCATGCCAGACTTGTTAAATATGGGTAAGATTAATTCAACCCTGACCTCACAGGAAAACGTACCTATTTATATTACTACATGTAATATTTCTCTCTCTTTCTCAGTGATATTGCAAGCCTGGCCACAGTGAACCTGAGAGAGACATTTGTTCCAGTGCGGCATGGCACACATAAAATTCTGGCATCACTTGACTGTTCCCAACTTAATCAAGTCCATGGAGTTGCCAACATTACTGTTAAAAAGTGAAAAAGTATTTAATTACCTGAAGAGAAGAAATGGCTGTTGCTTTGAACTGTAAACTTGTTCATAAGGATCTCAGATACACAGTTTTTTTATGTTGTTGTGAAAGAAAAACTTTCATTAAAAACTCAAATATTTGTGGTTGTTTTATGGTGGATGTTCTTCATTCAGGTGTATTGTTAATTGCTGCCTCAGCATTAAAAATATTAATAATTTAATAACTTTGATATGTGGTTATAAGAGTGGGCGAACTGAGAAACATTCATTATGAAAGTTGTGCCTACTATATGTTGCAATACATTCAAATGATAATAAATGTATATATATAAAAACACCCATCTCTGTGTCAATATTTATAGTAGGTGTATACAGGCAGTGGGATGGCCTATGGTGTGTGCAAGTATATTTGTATATAAACATGCTGCTGCCAGGAAAGAAATAATGAAAAAGAAAGAAAGAAAGACAACCAAACACATTCTGTGGACATTTTTTTTTTTAATTCAAATTTTACTCAAATTGTGTTGATCATATAATTTGCAAAATATTTGTATTGTTTAAACTTATAAGTATTAAATAAAATTATTTTCACTAACTCCACTTTGAGTATTAAAGGGGTCATATGATGCTTTTTTAAAGATCATTATTTTATTGAAATAAAATAAAAAGTAAGTTTTATTTATACATATCCAGGATAGACACCTATAACGTAACTTACAGTCCATTCTCTACTGATCAAAAGTCTAGACTTTTACGAAGGATGCACAAACATATACACACAAAATATTTCATGCAGTTAAAGGCAAGGAAAAATATTTTGTGCAAGACTGAAGTTTTATGTTTATGTATCCATCACAAGCTATTGTCTGCTGGAAAAAATGTGTGGTGAGCTATAACAAATAAAGTTTTGTACTGGTTTGGATAAAACACACCCCTCAGTAGGCTTACATTGCAGATCTGTATGATGAGAGTATAAGTTCACAGAATTAAATCCATTCAGTCAGTCAGTCATATTTATTTATAAAGCACATTTAAAAACAACAGCTGTTGGCCAAAGTGCTGTACAATGTTTAAGCAAGTACCCTAAATAAGTAGTAAACATAGAAAACACCAACAAACAATACACAACAATTATACCACCGCACCTACTTATGACCATATGCAACAGTAAATAAATGAGTTTTAAGAAGAGATTTAAAATCAATGTATGTTGGTGCAGTTTTTATGTAGAATGGCAAATTGTTCCAAAGCTGTGGCGCAACCACTGAAAAGGCATGGTCTCCTTTCAATTTTAAGCGTGTTCTTGGAACAGTCAACTGTACACTACTGGTTGATCGGAGTTCTCTGGATGCATTATGGTGAAACCATGAACAACATCATTATTTTATTTTACACAGGAACCAGCTATTCTTTATCAAAAACAAACCTATCTATAAACCCCTGGGCAAATGTTTACGTGAACCCATATGTAAACCCATGCGTTAACCCTTGCACTACTCCATGTGTTACTCCTTGCGCTACTCCGTATGCTACAACATATGCTACTCCTTGCACTACTCCATGTGCTACTCCATACACTAATCCTTACGGCTTTGTCACTCACGTCGTGATTAAGAAGTCGTCATCAAGGAATGCGTAGATGTTGTGAAGGCAATGGTAAGAGTCATAGATCTTTGTCCTGCAATGCATGATGGGAATGATCCTTACTCATAATAACTTAGTGAATGATCTGTTAATTACATGTTTTCTGCTTTTTTTCATTTTCTCAGATGCTGTCCTCCGGGTGAGTAAAGTTGACCTTCTCAAATGCAGGACCGGACAGAATCGTCAGGAGCATCACACACATTGTTTCCTTGATGATCATCTCATCGTCCGCAGAGGACAGTGTTTCAATATGTGGGTTGATCTGTGCCGTCCTTTCAATCCCAGTTGTGACAAGCTTCACCTGGAGCTCAAACTAGGTTAGTTACTATATGACCCATGACAACAGAGGACATGCAAATACAGTATGTAGAGGAGGAACATGTGACGAGCTGAACCAGCATTTCACCCTCACTGGAAATCTCTTGTTCTTCTGTGTGTTTTACAGGTCACATCCCATCCATCCGGGACAGCACTTATGTGATCGTTCCAATAGTGGAAGAATTCAAGAAAGACTGCTGGGGGGCAAAGATTGTGGAACAAGGACAAAACCGAATCAAACTGTGTGTGCACTCTGTTCCGACTGCTTGCGTTGGACGATACCAGCTCAGTGTCGTGACACACTGTCCAGGAGGCAGATTCACTTTACCTTGTGTTCCTCAAAATGACATTTACATGTTGTTCAACCCCTGGTGTAAAGGTATGCATTTCATTACACATCTGAAACCTGAATATATGAAAAAGAAATAGAATACGGAAAGAAAGAAAACTTAATGAAGATTTTCCATTTAAAGTCAAATTTTCTTTTTATCAGATGACTGTGTGTACCTGAGCGATGACGCAGAGAGAGCTGAGTATGTGTTGAATGACATGGGCAGAATCTACTATGGAACTAAGCAGCAGATTGGCAGCAGAACATGGAACTTTGGTCAAGTAAGAACTAAACATTTATTGCAAAAGTGCCTACACATCAGTTACATTGTAAATCCACTGATTTCAAGGAGAATGGTGACAAGAAAATGTCACAAAAAATTTTCTATCAGATCTTTTTCTAGTATGTAGGCACCCTAAGTTACAAGAGTGTGCATTAAAAGTGCTGGAACCCAGTTGAGGTTACTCCTGGATGATTCATGAAATATAATTCCACAGAACAACCTTTACTATAAAACATTTTCATGCACAAAAGAGCATGACATATTTTTGAGTCTCTAATTTCCTCTCTCCTCTGTCTAATTTTTAGTTCGAGGAGGGAATCTTGTCTGCGTGTATTTATGTGTTGGAGAAGAGCTGCACACCTTGCTCAGGATGGGGAATCCCCATTAACACTTTCAGAGTAGTGTCTGACATGGTGAGTTTTCATTTACTTCTTATCAATACCATAATTTCATGTTGGAAAGACTTTAAAATGGTCCGATTTGTTCTCTTCTGAGTGTGGTACTTCTGCATGAAACTTGCTGCATTCAAAATAAAATAGTTTTAATCATCTCTCCTTATCAGGTTATTGCCAACAAAGACTGTGGTGTGCTGGTGGGTATATACAAAAAAGTATATAATATACAAAAAAGGCCAAATATCTATATATTTAGTTATATCTATATAGTTAAGAACGACAGAACAGTATAAGACAGAATATATATATATAT
>NW_015652416.1:20372-22765 GCF_001515625.1 Sinocyclocheilus rhinocerous
TATATATATATATATATATATATATATATATATATTTGTGAATATACAAAAAAGGGCAAATATCTATTAAAAATATTTTTCAAAGTATATTTATTTCTTATATATTTTCTACAAATATATTTGAATATTTAGAAAATAGAAAAAAATGTTAAAACATTTAAAAATATAATATCATACACACATGCACACACGTCACATTTAAAGAAAAACTTTGTTCGTTGTCTATACTGTAATACGGCTTAACATATAACACATTGGAATAAAAATAAATGATGTACAAAGCCTAAAACATAGGATACTGAAAGATTGGAAATATATTTTCCTGAAGTACTGAAATACATTTTAAATATATTTTGGTATATGACATTTTAATCAAAAATATATTTTTATTGAGCTTCACAGTTCACAACATATTCAGCATATATTTAAAATGCATTTTGGACAGATTGTTTCTTTATAAATTTTTATTTATTCATTCATTCATTTTATTATTTTATTTATTTAATTATTTTTTTCTGTATGGGGAACTTTTGGTTTTTGATGCCACTAACCTAGCAAGTATATTCCACATTATTCCACCTATGGTATTTTTTACTGTTTCTCTCTATATTATGCAAACGGTATTGCCTCAAATACAAGAAAACATTATGCCACATTTCTCAGGGTTTAGAAGTGTACATTATTCATGTCAGGATGTGTTTTCAACAACCTGTTACATGTTCAAAGAACTGACTTACTGAATGAAGTTTAAACTTTGTTAAAAAAATCACTAAGTATCACCTTATAAACATGAATCTATCTATACTGTAATGCTCAACAGCCTAATTAGAACCATAGTGTTGTTGTATGATGTCATGATAATTTCATCCACAGATTCATAGTTACACATCACAAATACAACATGTACTGCAAGTGAAAAACTTTTATTGATGCAACAGGGAGGACAGATTATCAGTGCAGCTAAAAGGAGTAAATACATCATTGAACACAACCACATATTGTCATTTGATTAGGTTGACTAACAAAATGAAGCAGTTGAAGTTGTGAATGATTAGAATGGTTCAATATTTGCAATTTCTCCTAAAATATGTGAAACTAGAATTTGAACGCATAATTCCAAAATATTACTCAAACTAAAAATTACTTACTAAAAACAATGTCTGTCATAAATCATCATCTAAAAGCAAGTTCCCAATATTAAATGCACCCTTTGGTTTACCCTTTACTAAGGATTACATATCTAAAACTCTCTTTTTTAACTCTGTGTGAAAAGCATGCTGAAAGCTTTCTGCTCCTCTGCTTATTTGAGAGATTGTTCACTTTTCTTTGACAACAACGTCGGTGAATCCATGCACCTGAGTCAGCTGAGGACAATCAAGCGAAGCCAGAAGTTTGTAAGGGCCGGAACACTTAGGAATAAATGTCTCGGTCAGGTTCACTGTGGCCAGGCTTGCAATGTCACTGAGAAATAGACAGAAAGTAAGATGTTTAACTATATACCAATCAAAAGGAACAGCTGCAGGTTACATGTCCCCTTATTTTGTATAGTTTAATAGTGAGCTAATCAGATTAATTTCCTACCCATAGTTAATCGATCTGCAGTGCTTCATTCCCAGTCCCTCGATACGGAAAATTGCGTTCTTCAGCACGCAGGGCAGTGGGTTCTGGAATGTGATTTTTATTGGCACTTCTTTGCCCACCGCACAGTCACATCCAGGCTAAAAGGGCAAATCACAATCTGCATTAACACCATTCAGGTTACAAACAGTTATAAAAAAAGACTCAATTTTCCACACCCAGCTAATAATCAGTGGTTCTTAATTCGTTTCTAGGCCTAGGATTATGCTGGAACCCAGTTGAGGTTACTCCTGGATGATTCATGAAATATAATTCCACAGAACAACCTTTACTATAAAACATTTTCATGCACAAAAGAGCATGACATATTTTTGAGTCTCTAATTTCCTCTCTCCTCTGTCTAATTTTTAGTTCGAGGAGGGAATCTTGTCTGCGTGTATTTATGTGTTGGAGAAGAGCTGCACACCTTGCTCAGGATGGGGAATCCCCATTAACACTTTCAGAGTAGTGTCTGACATGGTGAGTTTTCATTTACTTCTTATCAATACCATAATTTCATGTTGGAAAGACTTTAAAATGGTCCGATTTGTTCTCTTCTGAGTGTGGTACTTCTGCATGAAACTTGCTGCATTCAAAATAAAATAGTTTTAATCATCTCTCCTTATCAGGTTATTGCCAACAAAGACTGTGGTGTGCTGGTGGGTATATACAAAAAAGTATATAATATACAAAAAAGGCCAAATATCTATATATTTAGTTATATCTATATAGTTAAGAACGACAGAACAGTATAAGACAGAATATATATATATATA
>NW_015652416.1:23029-23469 GCF_001515625.1 Sinocyclocheilus rhinocerous
TATATATATATATATATATATATATATATATATATTTGTGAATATACAAAAAAGGGCAAATATCTATTAAAAATATTTTTCAAAGTATATTTATTTCTTATATATTTTCTACAAATATATTTGAATATTTAGAAAATAGAAAAAAATGTTAAAACATTTAAAAATATAATATCATACACACATGCACACACGTCACATTTAAAGAAAAACTTTGTTCGTTGTCTATACTGTAATACGGCTTAACATATAACACATTGGAATAAAAATAAATGATGTACAAAGCCTAAAACATAGGATACTGAAAGATTGGAAATATATTTTCCTGAAATACATTTTAAATATGTTTTGGTATATGACATTTTAATCAAAAATATATTTTATTGAGCTTCACAGTTCACAACATATTCAGCATATATTTAAAATGCATTTTGGACAGATTG
>NW_015652416.1:23508-33179 GCF_001515625.1 Sinocyclocheilus rhinocerous
TTTTGGTATATGACATTTTAATCAAAAATATATTTTATTGAGCTTCACAGTTTACAACATATATTTAGCACATATTTAAAATACATTTTGGACAAATTATTTATTTATATGTTTGTTTGTTGTCGTATGGGAAACTTTGAATATTTTTGCATTTTAATGCCACGAACCTAGCAAGTATATTCCACATCTGTTAGGTATTTTTACTATACAAGAAAACATTATGCCACATTTCTCAGGGTTTAGAAGTGTACATTATTCATGTCAGGATGTGTTTTCAACAACCTGTTACATGTTCAAAGAACTGACTTACTGAATGAAGTTTAAACTTTGTTAAAAAAATCACTAAGTATCACCTTATAAACATGAATCTATCTATACTGTAATGCTCAACAGCCTAATTAGAATCATAGTGTTGTTGCATGATGTCATGATCATTTCATCCACAAATTCATAGTTACACATCACAAATACACCGCAAATAGTACTGCAAATGAATAACTTTTATTGATGCAACAGGGAGGACAGATTATCAGTGCAGCTAAAAGGAGTGAATAAATCATTGAACGCAACAACATACAGTCATTTGGTTAGGTTGACAACATAACAAAACGAAACAGCTGAAGTTGTGAATGATCAGAATGGTTCAATATTTGCAATCTCTCTTTAAAAATGTGAAACTACAAATTTATCGCATATTCCAAAATATTACTCCCATAAAAACAATGTCTGGCATAAATCGTCCTCTAAAAGTAAGATTCCAAGATTAAATGCACCCTTTGGTTCACCTTTACTAAAGATTACATAACTAAAATTCCCTTTTTAACTCTGCAAATCAATCCATGTGAAAAGCATGCTGAAAGCTTTCTGCTCCTCCGCTTATTTGAGAGCCTCTTCACTTTTCTTTGACGACAACGTCGGTGAATCCATGCACCTGAGTCAGCTGAGGACAATTAAGCGAAGCCAGAAGTTTGTAAGGGCCGGGACACTTAGGAATAAATGTCTCGGTCAGGTTCACTGTGGCCAGGCTTGCAATGTCACTGAGAAATAGATGGAAAGTAAGACGTTTAACTATATACCAATTCAAATGAACAGCAGTCCTGTTATTTTGTATAGTTTAATAGTGAGTTAATCAGATTCATTTCCTACCCATAGTTAATCGATCTGCAGTGCTTCATTGCCAGTCCCTCGATACGGAAAACGGCGTTCTTCAGCACACAGGGCAGTGGGTTCTGGAATGTGATTTTTACTGGCACTTCTTTGCCCACCACACAGTCACATCCAGGCTGAAAGGGAAAAATCACAGTCTGCAGTAATACCATTCAGGTTACGAATAGTTATGAAATAGACTCAATTTTCCACACCCAGCTAATAATCAGTTGTTCTTAATTCATTTCTAGGCCTAGGATTAAACGATTTCACTAAACTGGGCGAGTTTCATCCATAAACACCAGCTGGTGAAGTATAGCTTCCAGGTTTTTCAAACTCACAGTAATAACAAGATCTGAAGTGCACAGTCTGAAGTTGAAGCGTTTGGCCACAGTTTGCTTGGTCTGAGTGACCCGTCCAGCGACAGTGAGCATCATGGTTGAATGATCCACAAGGTGTTTCTTATAATCCTCATATTGCAGGGCCCACTCCAGAACCTTGGCTAAAAATGGACAAGAGATAAAACACTGAATACATACAAACTACTTTTGAATGCAGTGGTAAACCTCCTCATCCCTACCATATCAGAACAATTTGTATTATTACTATTTTAATTTAGTCTCTACTGAGTCTCTACACTCTTAAAAATAAAGGTTCTTTAATTGCAATGATGGTTCCATGAAGAACTTTTAACATTCCATTCCATAAAAGGTTCTTTCCAGTGGAACTGTAAAGAACCTACTCTCGACTAAGATCAGATTTACGGTCTTTGGATGAAAGCTAACAACTGTATCTTTTATGTAGAGAACCATTGTTTGAATGATTTTCGTTTTTTAATTTTATTTCCAGTTTTTTATGAACCTCTTATGGTTTAGCATACGGAGCATATAGAGCTCATGCAGCTCAGTCTTAAAAGGCTTATACGAGTTTGTTCAAAATCAGTTTTGCAGTGGATTTGAATGGATTTTCGCACGTTTGTATCTCAAGCTCTGAATAATTCTTTCTTACTTTCACTGGCCTTGAGCTCAAAGCATGTCTGGTCCTTCTTCACCAAGGCCTTGTGGACTCCGGTGTAGTATGTGGCGGACACCTGGCTGTGGAGGGTGATGCTACGAGGTGAGCTGCATTTGTTCTTCAGAGCGATGCAGAGCACGGCATCCTTGCCCACACATGGTCCGTCACCCTTCATGGTGATATCACAGACTACATCCTCAGCGCAGGGCAGTGGGTATACGCATTTCCTGGAGCCATGACGAAGGGCCGTTTCCACAGCATGGCGCTCCTCCTCTGAACCTGACGGATATTGGAAGTGGCGGTAAAATTACAACTATTCAGAGTGAAAGAGTCTTTAAGCCATGTGTGTGACTTTTCACCTTCTGGATGTTTGTAGTGGTGTGTGATATCCACACGCTTGTCTGAGCCAACAGCCTTGGTGCTGATGCAGTGACCAACTGCGTTCTTGTCAACATGGATCACAGCGAATGTTCCACAAGCTGTCCGCTGCCAGAAGACTACATCACTGTTCACCTAGAGCGGGAATAGTTCATTATATATTCCCATAAGGTGGTGTGTATGTGAGAATTTGAGAAAAAGATCCAAGTTTCAGGAATAACTGCAATAGCCTACAGTATATGCTTAATGTTCAAATTACAAAGCATTTTCATACCTCTGCAAAAACGAAGGGTGTGTCATATTTGAGGAAGACCTGCCCACTGCGAACTGCAGCAACAGAGGTGGGGCCGCAGCGGAAAAAGCCCTGGCTGGTTTCCTGAGGAGTGGAATCAACCACCTGCCAACCTCCGAAACCAGATGGTAGGTCTGACCGAGTCATCCAGGCCTCATTCCACACGTGGTAGTTCCTACATAGAAAAGAAGAAGAAAGAAGCATGATCTTTGTGAATGGATTCAAAGGAGACAGAGAAACAATGTCTGGACATTGGGTAATTTCCACTTGTCTGCAAATATTGACACTATTTGCGTGAACCTAATACAGTTTTTTTCAACTGCTTACACACATTTTCAAAACTTCACACACTTTTCACACAAATCCAAGAATTGCACACACAAAACGCAAAATGCCTGACATCTCTTGCAAAATGAAGCACTGCATTCAAAATATTACAAACACATCTCAAAAGCAAATATTTGTCTTACGTTGCAAACACCTTTGCCATAATTTTTGGATATATCATATACACACAGTTATTCAAAACCTAAAGCTCTTCTTTCATGAGCTCCTATGTGCATTTCTGTACAAGATTGAAATTAATTGGCAGAGAGATGTTGAAAAATTCACGGTAAACACGAAAGCAAACTTTTTTTTACTGTAAACATTTATGGTTGTTTATAAAGATACTTCCTGTTAGATTTTTGTGTATAGGGAATTGTGTGTTGTGTTTTGCAAAAAGTGTTTTATGAAATTGAAAACGGAGTCAAAGGCCGAGAATTAGTGTGTGGTTTCGCAGATTTGGTGTGTGGTTCTGGTGTTTGAGTGTCAGGTTTCAGAAATTGTGTGACAAGTAAAGATTTTATGTGTAAGCAGTTAAAAAAAACTGTAATTCATATTAGAGTAAGCGGGAGGATGTTTTAAATTTGCATAAACTACCTAATGCAATTAGTAGGATTTCCTAAGTTATTATAATAATGCATACAAGAAACAGCATACTGCATAGTTTAGATCAAAACTGTAAAAAATATTCAGTGTACATTTAGTACCAACAGGTGGTGCTCATCAAAGCAGTTATCACCAAACTGGTGATAATCTTGGACAGTTTTTTTTTGCACAAAGACAACCTTTTGTGCATAGCCCATGATGGTACTATAGAAGACACTAAAGCTGATGTTACAGTACATAATGAAAGGTTTCTACAGAATCTTACCAGATTGAATCACGGTTCAAGTTATCGATCAGATCGTAGTTCTCATCAAGATAAATGTCTACTGTCATAGACACATCAGTGTCATGAGCAGAACAGAAGTTTGTGACCGGACGAGCAGGAATGCCAAAGCACCTCAACACTATGAGAAAGAGAAGAATATAAGTGCATTACATCTACAATCACTTTCTCAAAACTTTTTCTCCTCATCCAGTCTGCAGGAACTCTCACATGTGTTGGTGACTCCAGCAAAGGCCGAGCTCTGTCCATATTTGACCGGTATTCCTCCACATTTGTGGTACTGTTTCAGGATGGCACTGCTGCTGCACCAGGATGTCGGAGCAGTTCCATCTCCATAGCAGTTTGACCAGTTACCCACCAGCACACCACAGTCATCATTGGCATTAATCTGTGAAAGTGAGACAGTCAAAAATGATTATCTGTTCTCTTGCCAAACATCGTCTTCATGGATGTTTATTAGGTTTTATGACATGCCAATGAAAGAAAAGTCGAGACTCACCATGGCAGATATCACTCTCACCACGTTAACAGGATCTCCCCATCCAGTGCAAGGGCCACCACTCTTCTCCAACACATAGAAACATGCAGCCAAGACTCCTTCATCAAACTAAGAATCAGAGAAATTATATTCTAAGATGCTTGCTATGCAGTGTGCAAGTTCTGTGGTTTATAATAAACAAAAAAGATTGCGCTATGCTTGTATTCCAGCACTTCAGATCAAATATATTCCACTGCAAATCCTTTTGACATGCATTAATAAAAAAAGTTTGGATCTTACTTGACCGAAGTTCCAGGTTCTGGAAGCGATCTGATGTTTAGTTCCATAGTAGATTTTTCCCACGTCATTCATCACATACTCAGCTCTCTGGGTCTCGTCATCCAGATACACAGAGTCATCTAGTAAAGACAGAGTGTTTCAATTTTACAATCATTTACTGATTATAAAAAATGTTCCTTCTAATTTTTGTTTCCTTTTGACAGATGCTTGCTTAATCTGAGCAGAAGCATCCAGTGCCATTCTTCACAAAGAAATTTGAGAGACATGCTTTTTTTTGTGATAGCAAAAAAAACCATTGTTTTTTATGTAATTCCAGCATTGCTTCTGTGAACTTGAAATCTCTGTACCATTCTATGATGCAGATTTGATCTTGTTTCTGTGTGCAAGGTTTCCTAAATGTGGGACTGATTTAAATCTTTAGCATTTTTCAAAACATGCTTCTGCATGGATTTTCAGAAGTTAAGAAGGAACATTGCGATGTGGTTCAAAAGTCTAAGTCTAATATATATTGTATTCTCTCCCTCTTCATACGTACCTTTACACCAGGGGTTGAACAGCATGTAAATGTCATTGCAAGGGTTGCATGATGAAGTGGCCCTGCCCTTCGGGCCACAAGTCACAACGGTGAGGCTGTATCGTCCAATACAAGCAGTCGGAAGGGAGTACACACACAGTTTGATTCGGTTTTGTACCCGTTCGACAATCTTGGCCTCCCAACGGCATTTCTTGAATTCATCCACTAATGGAACAATCACCAGAGTGCCATTGCAAATTGATGGAACATTACCTGTGAAATAAAAACAGCAAGAAATTGCCAGGGTTAACGGCATGAACTAAAACTAAACTATTAAAAACATTCTTGTTACTTAAAATAAAATAGACATTAACTGAGATCAAATATAAGGAACTTATTTTATTTCAGTTGTCAAAGTTGCATTTCTAATTTTTTGTTTAGTCTAATCTGAAGTAAAATAACAAAAAAAAAAACTACAATTAATAACAATAATAATAGACATATTTAAAAAGTAATAACATTAATAAAAAACACATCAGAATTACTAAAACCTAACCTACTTTACCTAAAATTAAAATTAAAACAGAAAATATAAAAATATGATACCAAAAACAAAAAACACTGGAAATAACAGCGAGGGTCTTAGAATCAAATCAGCACAAGCTGGCAACTGATCAAGATGACTTAACTGACCAAGTCTCAGCTCCAGGTGAAGTTGATCACATTTTGGATTGAATGGCCGGGAAAGCTCAATCCACATCTGGAAACACTGTCCTCGACGGACAATGAGGTGATCACTGCGGAAACAACTGGTGTGATGCTCCTGACGATTCTGACTCTTCCAGAATTTCATCTGGTCAACACAACGAACCTGCAGAACCAAATCTGAGAAAAACCAAGCAGAGGAACTCAATTAGGAGCTTTAATGGACAAATTTCACAAAATGCAGCTCAGGCCATAGATCTACAACTCTTACCTTCGCAGGTGCGCACAACCTGGCAGTCATCCGCACAGTCCTTGAGGACAACTTCCTTGCAGTCATAATCACAGCGCGGCTTCACATAGTCGCAAGGGATGGCGCAAGGGTTGTTGCATGGGTTGACACAAGGAACCACGCAAGGATTGAATACAGGTTTCACGCAAGGATTGAATACAGGTTTCACGCAAGGATTGAATACAGGTTTCACGCAAGGATTGATGGCAGGTTTCACGCAGGGATTCACGCAAGGATTGACAAAAGGTTTCACGCAGGGGTTACTGTAAACCGGCACACAGCCAGACCCGCTCCAGAACTTGTCCGACTCTAGTTTAATGCCTGGGAAACGGCCGATGTTGCAGAAGTTGTTGCTCAGGCCATACTTTACGATAGACATGCTGTGGGGTGCAAAAGAGAAAGAATGAGAGTGATATTAGTTGTCATTTAAGTGGTTAAACATTCATGTCTTTCAAAGCCTTTTCCCTCTAAATCAGAGTATATTAACTGCAGTTCAATTTCTCTTTAAATAACTGTGAAAGCATATTTGATCGTTTTTAGTTGATTACTTACATGTTTGTGGTTCTTGCTCCGGTGTGATGTTGAATCTAAAGAGGTTTTTATCCCTGTTTGGTAACAGAGTGACAATTGAGTTAAACTCAAATTACTAAAACAAAGCAAGTCTGGCTGGAACCACGGCTTCTTGCGCTGTGACACTTCTCTAGGTTTTAGTCTGGTATATATTCACTTCATTCCCAACCCATCCACATGAGCAATTCATGTGCCTATACTATTTCACTGCCTAATGAAAGGATGTTAGATGAATCACACAGGTTAATTTACAAACAAGCTGTAATGGTGCAAATTTACGGCTTAGTGTAATTGTTCTGATGGATAATTGATACAAGAATAATCATAGGCAGAACTGTAATTGAGCAATTTTAGCATAAAGGAGCACATAAGCGTGTTTACCTATGGAATATACTGTATGTTTAATGCTAAACTATACAGCAGCAGTTCAGACACACCTACTCATTCTTTATTACTATTTTCTACATTTTAGAATAATAGTCATTATGTAAACAAATGAAAACAGTTTTTTCAAATTCGCCACCCATTCGTCTGTTCGAATATGCTTGGGACTTCATACTGAATGAAGTTAATAACACATATAAAATTGTAGCATTGTTGTCTTCTCTTCCAGTACAAATATCGAAATATCCTTAAACGGGAAAATTTGAAAATTGATTTTTCTTATTGTAATATAAATCTAACAAAATTAGTCAAGTTTATGTTATTTAAAGCTATACACACACACACACACACACACACACACACATACAATATGTACATATACTGTATCAGCATAATTTATATTTGTGTATTTATATAACTGCATACATTTAAGTAAAAGGCCTTTTTGTATGTTCATCTTTTTATTGACTACATGTAAGTTTGAGAGAGATCATGTTTAATTTTTATTTAACAGTAAGTAAATAAGACAGATTTTTTACCTTATTTACCCTTTTAATTTGTGGTGTAGAAAAACGCTTCACTCAGAAATTGCTAATAAATTTCACAATTAATTACAAGGAAAGGGCATGTAACAAATGGCAAGTAACACATTGAATTAAACATTAAAATTTAATAATTAAAAAAATTATTTTCTTGTAAAACATACTCTAATAATATTCAAAAAAATTATAATGTTAATTAAATACATTTGTAAATGTTTAGTACTCTGCAGTGTGGCATGCTAAACATCTAAAACTAGATACATTTTATATCAAACTTAATGTTGGCAAAGTCATTTATTTCCGTGTTGGTCAGCTAACTGCAATTTACACACCCAAACTCAGTCTTTTTGGAAGTTGTTAGAAAGACAGACACACCACAGGTGTGTAAACTGTTTAATCCTAAATTTCATAACTGCCACATAACCACCATCATCAAAACTGTCCCAAAAATGACATCACAAATAAATCACAAAGCATAAAAGGAAGGAATTATAATGTTAGATTAAATGCAATTTACATCATAAACATCAAACAATAATCAGCAGGACAAACAAAAAGAAAAACTCATACTGTAAATGTTAGGTTTGGCGATAATGCAGTGCCATCAGTCAAATTATGTGTCAAGCCTCTATTTCTTGATTGCATAATTTGCCTAATTTCTGATCAGGGATTGGACACATGCATTTGAGTAAATTAACCATTAATGGAGGTAACCGTTTTGTATGAAAGATAAATCTAACCTTCCTTGATTTTTTGATCTGGACTCGATTAATAGCTATTAAGCACAATTATCCTGCAGGTTTTAATTTCCATTTGCCTCTGCAGCAACATCTCATTTTACATTTACATTGCATTTACATTTAGTCATTTAGCAGACGCTTTTATCCAAAGCCACTTACAAATGAGGACAATGGAAGCAATCAAAATCAACAAAAGAGCAATGATATGCAAGTGCTATGAAAAGTCTCAGTTAGCCTAACGCAGTACACGAAGCAAGGTTGTTGTTTTTTTAATTATATAATAAATTTAAAAAAAACAGATAGAATGGAAAAAGAATAGAGCAAGCCAGTTTTTTTAAAAGAAAACAAGCAGTTAGTAAATGAATAGATTGGAAGTCTAAAAGGGGCAATTTTTTTTTAAAGAATAGAATTAGAATAGAGAGTGCAAGAGTCAGAGGGTCAAATAAAGATGTAAGAGATGGGTTTTTAGCCGATTCTTAAAGATGGCTAAGGACTCAGCTGCTCGGATTGAGTTGGGCAGGTCATTCCACCAGGAGGGAACAACTGAATGTAAAAGTTTTCCCAGTGAATAACTTATCATGATAAGTAATGAATTATCAGATCAGATCACTACGCTTTCCATACAACTTGAGCCTAGTCTTTGTGTCAAAGCCCTAATTTTGCATTATAGCCTATTCAGTGAACAAAACTTGCTCAGTTTGATGAAAGCTTGTCATATGAGCTCAAAGGGATAGTTCACCCACAAGAAACTAAGTCTTACAGAATCAGTATGACAGTATTTTAATTTTGGGGTGAATGAATTCAAGCATTGCTAAAAAGCAAACTTACTGGACATGCAAGCTCATTTGTGTCTCCTCCTTTGGGTGGTTCTCGCTCTTTGAAGCTTAGGCAGGATATAGGAAAATTAGAGTAATGAGAGGAAAGTTACAGTTTGGACAGGAATGAGATTTACAGATTAAATGACTTTCTCAGTAAATGATTCAGTTTGGATACTAATGGCACTAATTAGGTCAGTAAAGTGTCTCATATATACCAACTGTACATATCAGATAGGGACACACCAAAATTCTTGATTATTCTCACAAAATAAAAAAAAGTATATAATA
>NW_015652416.1:33629-61178 GCF_001515625.1 Sinocyclocheilus rhinocerous
TCTAACAATATAAATCTTTGCTATCACTTCTTAACAATTTAACACATCCTTGCTGAATAAAAGTTTTAATTTCTTTCAAAAAAAAAAAAAAGAAAGAATAAAAATTTACTGACCCCAAATTTTTGAACGGTAGTGTATATTATTAGAAAAGATTTCTATTTGAAATAAATGCTCTTTTTAAAAACCTTTATTCATCAAAGAATCCTGAAAAAAGTATCACAGGTTCCAAAAAAAATATTAAGCAGCACAACAGTTTCCAGCACTGATAATAAATCAGCATATTAGAATGATTTCTGAAGGATCATGTGACACTGAAGACTGGAGTAATGATGCTGAAAATATATATATATATATTATTGACATCACCTGATTAGAAATAAAACAGGTTCTATGCCACTTACCAGTTATCAGGAAAAAAAAAAAATATATATATTTAGTTGTAAACAGTGGAACTTATTGCTTAATTTGCTGTTCATATATCTGTTCATAAGTACATGCATGCATAAGCAAGTTTTTATAGTAGAATTTGCTAATTGTGTTTTTTAGAGCAGTGGTTCTCAATTCCAGTCCTCGCCTTTTGCATGTATCTCTTATCACTTCAGACGTTTGTTCTATTTGACCTTAAGTGCCCTGCAAAGTGGACTTCACAAGATATTCTGCCATGATTCCTGTTCAAATGGAGCATATATGATCCATTCAAAGGGCATTACAGTTTTTTCAACTGCTTACACACAAAATCTTTACTTATCACACAATTTCTGAAACCTAGAACCACACACCAAGTCTGGAAAACCACACACTAATTCTCGGCCTTTGACTCAGTTTTTTATTTCATAAAGCACTTTTTGCAAAACACAACACACAATTCTCTATATAACACACAGAAATCGAACAGGAAGTATCTTGATTTCCTTTTTCAAACACAACCAATCAAAATGCCACACTAATTCATCAGTGCCTCACACTAACTCCTCACATGTGCAAACACTCATTGCTTTACTTAAAGGTACCCTGAAGTGCCTTGAAACACGCAGTGTTATTCTATGTGGTGACAATTTCAACTGAAACAGGAAGACAGGGCGGGACATATCGAGCAATCCCGCCCCCTTTTTAAAATAGCCAATAGCGTTTCTGTTAGACATCTGCTCAGGCCAGAGCCCTTGAGCTCGGTAAAGCCGCATTTGACAGCCACAGTCTAATAGATTACCCCCTAGATTCAATATGAAACTCTTAGTAAAAAAAATAGTGATCATAGTCACGCTGAGGCTGTGTAGCTTTAAAAGTGTTTAAGCCGACTTCTTTCTTTTCTTTCGTACTGTGTAATACTGTTTTCACAACCACAAATGCTTACAGTAAAAAAAAGTTTGGTTTCAATGTGTGAGGAAGCTGCAGGCAGTGCTGTAATGCAAATCCATGAATGAATGTTCAGAAATGAAGTAAACTGGGGAATAGGGAGCAATGAACACTGTGTAGGGCCCTGTCAAATGGAACACAGTTCATGCATGGAGCTCTCTTCTAACGAGCTGGTTATCTGAATCAGGTGTGTTAAATAAGAGAGACATGCAAAATATGCAGAGCCGGGGGTCGCGAGGACTGGAATTGAGAATGATTGTCTCAGAGAACAAGTAGGCCTACTGAATGAGTAGATGCAATATCAGCAGCGGCCATAAGGGGGCTCTAATGAGCAGCTGAACCATCATTTCAAATTGATTGAGATCAAGGCTGTGAGAGACACCCCAGACTGCTGTCTCACTGTTTCACCACCCAGAAAAACAATGACTTAACAGTCAACATTATTGTATAAAGACACCTTTTAAGGCAACTGGTTCAGACACCAAGGCAAATAATCTAAAACCATATTCAGGTGAGCTTTAGATATATGCAAAGAATAATTAAATGACCACAGTTTTTATTTGTTCGTATACAATTGGAATTTCTTCATATACAATTGGAATTTCTATGTAAATAAAAAAAAAAAACTACATTTATGAATTCATTAACTTTCAACTGTTCATTAAGATTCTACTTTTATTTTTTCAACCAAAATTGAATTGCACACACTGCATTGTGGAATATCAAAGCATACAACTATGCATCCTTCGAAAAATCGACAAGATAAATGCATTTTAGCATACAGAATGTTATGCCAACAATGAATTTGGACGTGCCTTGCTGGTCCGTGTACGTTTTGATCATTCATCTCCTATTTGGAATGCAATAACGAGAAATGGCCGTTTTTTCATTTCTCGTTATTGCATTCCAAATAGGAGATGAAATGATCAAAACGTACACGGACCCTTGCTATACTACCTCTAGTTGCTAAACTACTACAGCTACCATACAGGTTTGCATTGCAGTCAACATACTTTTCCTAAATGTTTTTTAAATTTTTTTTGCAGTCTTTCCAATAGGGGGCAGGTGTATTCCACAGAGTGGTTCTTCTCACAAACTAGTAGTAAAATAAAAGAAGTTAAAATATATATGTACAGTGCACATGTCCGTGTGATTAGTATATGTAGATTTTGTTACAAATATATAAATAAATAGGCAACAAATATACTATTATGTAAAGAACCCGCATCTGGAATGAGTTATAAGTGTGTTTTGTGTGAGAGAGAAAGCATGAGTGTGGGTTTATGTGTGAGTGTGAAACCACACACCACCAGGAAACAGAATCTGGTGAGAACATGCTATTTCAGCAGAACTGCGAAAGCCATTTCCCTTCCTCTTCATGTTGCTATAAGCAACCACTCTTCTGCTGGGGTCAGTCCATATTCCACAACATGCAGACAATAGTATCAGAACAACACTACTTCATTGAAATGTTCAATAATAATTCATAATTCAATAATAATTAAGAAGAAGAATGATTGAAGAATCACTGGTGATTCACTTTTAGTCATAATTAAAAAAAACAGTTGCAGGGGAAATTTTAAAATAAAAATAATTGCTACTAAACAT
Source organism: Sinocyclocheilus rhinocerous (assembly GCF_001515625.1). Lineage (NCBI taxonomy): Eukaryota > Metazoa > Chordata > Actinopteri > Cypriniformes > Cyprinidae > Sinocyclocheilus > Sinocyclocheilus rhinocerous. The sequence continues at coordinate 36,591 of NW_015652416.1, forward strand.
TTAGTTATGGATAGGTAGGATAAATAAACAACTCAAACAACATTTTATATAAACGGATAGTTTTTTTTTGTACTGAAGTCATATCATATTAATAAGCATGGTTTGGCCTGTGCAGTTTATTGTAAACATCTATTATGTGTGTGTGTGTGTGTGTGTGTATGTATGTATATATATATATATATATGTATATGTATGAAGAGTTCAGATGAAAAAGTCTCTAAGTGCCATTTGAAATTTAGAAATTTTCTTCTAAAATTAGCATTTTTCTCAGGCTCCTATGTTTATGTTCAGTTATTTCACTTTAATGCCAATGAAAATAACCTATTTATTGCCATTAAAGTGAAATTACTGAACATAAACATAGGAGCCTGAGAAAACTGCTTATTTTAGATGAAAATTTCAAAAGGCACTTAGAAGCTTTTGCATCTGAGCTATAAAATATATTAATATTTTAATATGAATAAAACCTGTTTATATATATATATATATATATAAACAGGTTTTATTCATATTAAAATATTAATATATTTTATAGCTCAGATGCAAAAGCTTCTAAGTGCCTTTTGAAATTTTCATCTAAAATAAGCAGTTTTCTCAGGCTCCTATGTTTATGTGATTTATATCAGAAATATTTTTTTACATTACCCAATTACCTGATTACAGGAAATTAGACCAACAAAAGGGTCTGTGAGGTACAGTAATAACTGCATATTTTCAAGTTTAAACATGAATGTTGTACATACTTCTTCATAAAATATTCCTATATATTTATCTTGCCTGGTTGCTTAAGCCTTGTTTTGAGGCAGTTCCTTGGAAGAAAAACAGATGTATTACTGCGGGATCAGCCTTGGTAAGAGGAAGACACACTTCCCCATGCAGGACGGAGGCCAAAGAGGTCAAAGCAGTTGCAGGTCACATGCCTGTCCACATAAAAACAACAATAGTCAGGCACAGGTCTCTTTATGAATAATACTGTATGTCTGTCATTTTAAAAACTTTCCAAAAACATGGTCAAATTATTTGCTTTATTTCTGATCTATGAAGAGCTGACATTAGAAATAAAGCATCCATTTTATGTTATAATGTCACACCTTTTTTTTTATTTGACCACATTTTACTCCCACTTCACACAGATGCAGAAAACACAGCACGTACACTTCAAGCTACAGCTAACCACAAACCAGTCATGAACATACAACAAAACAAGCTATCGAGATCTCTGGAAGTTGTCAAACTGATAGGGACAGATATCTGAACAAATGAAAAATGATAATGCACTTATCTGTACAGTAGTGGCTTCAATAAACAATGCATTTTTTACATATTCACTATGAGCTAATCAGAAAAACTTCTGTAAATGTAAATTTCATGTGTTAGTTGTGCTTTTTGTGTTCATCTTCTCCCATTTGCTCTTTTTACATTGACTATCACTCTATATAAACATATACAATCAGATACAACAATAATTCCTCAAACATTTATTACAATATATACTGATAAACTTAACATTCACTTCTGTGGTGAAGTCCCCTTCTGAGAGGACTGGATGCTTTAAACTTATTTTCTATTGAACTGTCAACAAATGAATTGCAGTGGTCAAACTATTTAAAATACAGTGAATTAAGCTACAAACTCGATCATAATGCACATTGTTTCATCTATCATGTATTCTGAGGTGCAGCTCGTTATGGATTGTTTTCACTAGTTAGCAGTAAACTGGTTACCTCTCTATATAAACATATACAATCAGATACAACAATAATTCCTCAAACATTTATTACAATATATACTGATAAACTTAACATTCACTTCTGTGGTATGAGAGGACTGGATGCTTTAAACTTATTTTCTATTGAACTGTCAACAAATGAATTGCAGTGGTCAAACTATTTAAAATACAGTGAATTAAGCTACAAACTCGATCATAATGCACATTGTTTCATCTATCATGTATTCTGAGGTGCAGCTCGTTATGGATTGTTTTCACTAGTTAGCAGTAAACTGGTTACCTCACCTGAATATGTTCATAGATTTGTGTTGGATGTTTCGACATGGAAAACAGTTATCTTCAGAATGGAAATATACTTTATTTGTAAACATCACTTTTTCCCGCTTATTTCAGTTAATGTCATAAAACTATTGAGCTAAGCCAGCAGTAGTACTGACTTTGTCGTATAAACATGGCTAAAGGCGCAAAAAGCGAAGGAACAGACAAACCGATTCAATTGAGTGAGTCTTTAAGCTGGAACCGCTCCGATTGATTTAAACTCAAATTAGTGACTTTGATTGTTCTTTTCAAGCTATCCACTAGCAAAAATCAGATCAAAAGAGCCATTCATCTTCGAATTTTGACAATGCTTGTAGTGATTTTAAAAAGCACATAGTGATGGGTGAAATGGATTTTTTTAAAACTCAGAATCAGTAAAACCATTGTGTCGCAAAATGATTCACTGTTTCAAAGTGCTCGAATCGGATCCCATATCGCGAATCCTTTGATTTAGATCGGCACTTCGGAGCGGCGTAACTAATCATTCAGCTCGGAACTTCGGAGTGCGTATCGCGAATCATTTGATTTAGATCGGAACTTCGGAGCGGCCTCACGAATCATTCAGATCGGAACTTCGGAGTGCGTATCGTGAATCATTTGATTTAGATCGGAACTTCGGAGCGGCCTCATGAATCATTCAGATCGGAATTTCAGAGTGCTTATCGTGAATTATCTGATTTAGATCAGAACTTCGGAGCGGGTTTATGAATCATTATTTAGATCGGGGCTTCAGAGCGCGGATGGCAATTCATTTGATTTAGATCGTAACTTCAGAGCAGGATAGAGAATCAAGATCAGAACTTCGGAGTGGGTTCGTGAATCATTATTCAGATCGTGGCTTCGGAGCACAAATCGCGAATCATTTGATTTAGATTGCAATTTCGGAGCATGGATCGCGAATCATTTGATTTAGATCGGATCGGAGCAGGTTCGTGAATCATTATTGAGATCAGAATTTTGGAGCACGTGTCACGAATCATTTGATTTAGATCGAGATTTAGAGTGCATGTGGTGAATCATTTGATTCAGATTAGAAGCGTATATCGTGAGTCATTTAATTTAGATCATAATTTTGGAGCAAGTTTGCAAATCTTTTGATTCAGATCGGAAGTTCAGAGTGGGGATCGCGAAATTAGATTTAGATCGGAACTTCGGAGCACGTATCATGAATCATTTGATTTAGATAGGAACTTTGGAGCAGGTTTGTGAATCATTATTCAGATCGAAACTTCAGAGCACATGTTGCAAATCATTTGATTTAAATTGGGATTATCATTTGACTCAGTTTGGGACTTCGGAGAGCATATCACAAATTATTTGATTCAGATTGGGTCTTCGGAGCATGGACTGCGAATCATTTGACTTAAGGCCGTTTCACACTGAGCGCGATGCGAAAATGCGATGCGAATCGACAACGAACGGTGCTTTCACACCAAGCGCGAACCGATTGATCGCTTTCTGCTAATCCACGCCTGCATGCTACACTCTTAAAAATAAAGGTGCTTAAAAGGTTCTTCACAGCGATGCCATAGAAGAACCATTTTTGGTTCCACAAAGAACCATTCAGTCAAAGGTTCTTTAAAGAACCATCGCTTTCTTACCTTTTTATAATCTGAAGAACCTTCCGCCACAAAGAACCTTTTATGAAACAGAAAGGTTCTTCAGATGTTAAAGGTTCTTTTTGGAACCATTTAGACAAAAAAGGTTCTTCTATGGCATCGTGAAGCACCTTTATTTTTAAGAGTGTAGGTGGCAATATACAGAATTAAATTAAGATAAATAAAGTTTGCACCAGAGAAACAAACTATCTATAATACTTACAAGAATACATCTTAAAATATAAATAGAGGTACAATTAACATCAAGCTACATTTGAAAATGTATGCGATTATTAATGTTTTTGCTTAAAACCCACTTTAAACCATCATCGAGTGATTGTAATAAATTCCGATTGAGATCTAAAGTTGATTTTTATTCTATAATAGGCAGACAAGCACTCTTTGTATGTTTTATGGACTGAACACGATCTGCTTCATAAACATCCTTTATTATTGTTATAAAAATATAATGAGCTGCATAAAACACATAAAGAAAATATATCGTCATATGTCTATTTGCTTTCATATTTCATGTATAGAAAAATGTTTCTCTCATTTTTTCATAGGTAATAGCAGGAGATATCCTATGATTGACAGATCTTGAGACAGAGCTTCCGGTCATCCCTGTTGCTTGTGCACCTTTTCCTACCCAATTTCTTCCTTCCAGTCAACTTTGCATTTAATATGCTTTGATACAGCACTCTGTGAACAGCCACCCCTTTCAGTAATGACCTTCTGTGACTTACCCTCATATAGTATATAATATGAGAATGTACAATGCTAGAGACTTAAACAGGTTGCGTGCTGCATTCTTCCAGTCAGTGACAGTGACACCGCAAATATGCAAATAAGAACATACTGTATGGTTCATGGTTTATGGTTGTGCATGATGATACTGTGAGTTTGGGGGGTTTCTAAAACCCAGCCTGGCTGACAGGGGGCTAGTGGTCAGGGTTAGAAAGAGAGAGCGACAAAAAGCATGTAACTCTCTCACTGGTACAGCTGGGGTGGTGGATTGGCTAAAACCTCATCTGATCTCATTGCAGCAGTCAAACATAAGTCTCTGTTTTACCTCTTACCTGAATAGAAAGAGTTCGAGAGACAGACACTTGAATGTAGTTGGCTCTCACATTTCTATTTTCGTAACATATATTTTAGTGTGAGCTAAAGAGAAAGCATATAGGCAATTAAAAGAAAAACAGTGTGATAAATTTTATGACTCTTGCTGAGTGTGTGGCGAGAGAGAGACAGGAAACTCCTGACCGCTTCAGCTGACCCTGAGGAATGTCAGATTCGTACAGACCCATTCAACAACATCACATGCTAACAGCTAATGGGCCAGGTCACAGTTCACCCGAAAATTAAAAGTAAAAAAAACAAACAGTTTGCCTAAAGAAAACAAAGCATATTTAAGGACTATTAAGTCTTTTTGCATTGCATTTCATGACAATAAAGCTTTTTAATATTATTTATATCATTCTTTATAAATGCTTTATCTAAAAAGTAAATCATTTAATTAATAATGTCATAATAAAAAAAAAACAGTCTTTATTTTCTTATAAGCAAAATATCTTTTTGTTTTATTATGAGATGAAATGTCTTGAAGTGAAATGAAGTGTTCTTGACATGTTTTTTTTTTTCAACCTTGCCATGCATTGTGTAGTTCCAGTAAATTCATTCTGTCCATATTCTCACTAAACACACATTTTGTCTCCTGTTCCTCTCTCAAACACACACACTCAAACATTCAGAAGTGCGTCCAAGAGTCATGGTGTAGGGGGTAATCTAGAATAATCCTATTTTATTGGCTGTTACCGCTGTGACGCAGGTCCGGTCCCCCTGATAGATTCTGGGTGACATCTAGCCTGACCTGACATTACGGTCAGTCATTTATATACACTGAGTTACCAACTAGTCTTACACAGACACACACATAATTTCACACACGTCTGCCTCACTCCCTCACAAACACAGGTTTGCGTAGCCATCCAAACAGGGACTTAATTTACCCTTAAATTAAGCTAATTACAATTACTACAGACTAACCCTACCACACAATCCAAACCCTAAAATAGAACAGTCTTTATGAAGCATTTTCTTTTTTGAGAATGTCCACTTAGGATGTCAGATATATAGTAGCTAACCTAGGGACATTTTTCTGTACATTTTTCCCTGAAATATAGCATGGTTTTATTTTTCTTTCTTGTTTAATGTGCTTCAGAGACTGAAACCTCATTACTCACCTGCATAAAGGTAAACTTCGACTTCCAAACATGATGTCTTTCTCTAGAGGGCAGCACTGACATTCAGTGTTGTCAATAAAGGCAGAAAGGATGTTTTGCTAGTCAGTTTTAATTGATTCATTTATTATGTATGTCATGTATACCTTCACACTAATTACCTTTAGAAACTTTGCCATTTTTGACTCATATACCAAGTTGATTTTTTTTCATATACTGTATCAGTACAGTTGTTTGTTTGCGCCATAGAAACTGAATAAATACTCAACACATACAAAATAAATTACCAAGCTATACTTTTGCTTATTATGAATGTTCCTGTACTGTTTTAATAGGTCGTACGTTGGTATAACTGTATAATATTACCGTAGGTGAGGAGCGCGTCTGGATTGGTGCGCGCAGCTGTCACTCAAATTCTCCGTCACTCCTGCTATATGTGCGTCCTCTCTGTGTGCAACCGAGATGACATGAGCAACCAGCACTTTACACAGTGTAACAGCTGACAATGTGATCATACAGGTAGGTCTTCCATTTACACATTATTGATTATGCGCATCTATATTCTCTCAGTGCTTAATTGAACAGGGTTTGCACATTATTGGTTGACTATTTATATATTTATTTTTACAGAATAAAACAACATGTAAAGACTCAAAGCTTCCAGCTGTCGCTTTAGTTGAGGAGAGGGACGGGGTCTTCTGCTATTTGACATTCGTGTTCCTGGAAAGGCGTGCACTTTACTGTCGGAAACGAAAACTCATCGCAATCATTTTGACCTCCCGAGAGCCGTGAGAACCCACGTTCACCGCCCTCACCACGAACTTCAACGCTGTGCGCAAAAGGGACATCTGGAGAGCTTTTACGCACAGAGGTGAGGCGCAACGGCGGCGCGCTGCATGCAACACGAATGATAGACGTGCATATAAACTCTCGCCCGACTGAAAAGTACTTTTTCTTGAATTATTGTAACATTTACTTCTTGCATCCGTTCATGTGACACGGCCAAAGCGACCTGACTGTAGGACTATATAACAAACAGATCTGTAATCACTCGCCATGGAAGATAATCGAAGTAATTTGAGCGTGCTGAACTGGGAGCAGGTAAAGCGTCTGGATGTCATCCTCACCGATTCCATCCCCATTCACGGCAAATGGAACTTCCCCACTTTGGAGATGAAACCTCGGGATATCGTCAAAGTCGTGCGGTGTCGCATGGAAGAGCGCAAGATTCACGTCCGGGAGGTCCGGCTGAACGGTTCCGCGGCCAGTCACGTTCTCCACGAGGACAGCGGTTTGGGCTACAAGGACTTGGACCTCATATTTTGCGCGGATCTGAAAGGAGAAGGGGAGTTTCAGACCGTCAAGGATATCGTTCTCGACTCCCTCCTGGATTTCCTGCCCGAAGCTGTGAATAAAGAGAAAATCACACCAGTTACATTAAAGGTAAGCATTTAGTGACTTTTATGTGTTTTAATTGTGTTGTAGCCCGGTGTTCTGCTTAGTTTAAACTAGTAAAAACGGGTCTTTTGCTGTTTTTTTATATGGGGTTTTGGGCACTTTACAGCTGGGAGACCAGCTAAAAAGTTCAGCAAACCTGCGTAGTCTGGTTTAAGATGTTTTTAAGCAAGGTAGCTAAAAGTCCTGGCTAGTAATTGAAAAGTTGTGGATTCAAACCTTGCAGGAGTTGATTCATCACCCTCCAGCACAGCACTTAACCTCAGGTTACTCAGGACTGTCCTTAATTTAACTGTACTGTCACTTTGGATAAAAGAGATTTAGCTAAATGATTACTTAGTAACTGATATAATTCCATATGTTTAACGTGTTAAATAAAGGGGAAGTGCACGACATGCTATAATTTGACACTGGCTGGACCTAGACATGTCCTAGAGAGCGTATATTAGATTTAAGCTGCAATGAGATAAGGACACTGGTAGTAAAAACGCTGGTTTCAACTACAAAGAGGATTTCTCTAAACCAATTTACGATGGATCCGTTTTCTCCTCTCTCTACCCAGTGTATGCAAAGGCAGACAGCCTTTTCATGTATGCAAATTATGCTGATATAATTTAAAGCAATAGCGATGCAATGGAATGCCTTTACTGGATATGCAAAGTGACTTTACAATGAAAAATATAGCAGCTGTAGTCCTCTGCTATTGACAGTATACTGAGGGGAATGATTTTTTAATAATTATTTATTTGTCTGCTTAAAGATTTAACATTGCACCCATGTACCCTTTTGTGCATCTCCATCTTTTAATGTATTTTAACAATTTTCATTGAACAAATTTTCACGCTCACATTGTCCTCCAAACCTTTTTTTCTCTTTCCTCAGGAGGCTTACGTGCAGAAGATGGTGAAAGTTTGTAATGATTCAGACCGCTGGAGTCTAATCTCCCTCTCCAACAACAGCGGGAAGAACGTCGAACTGAAGTTTGTGGATTCCCTGCGGCGCCAGTTTGAGTTCAGCGTTGACTCTTTTCAGATCCGTCTGGACTCCCTCCTCCTCTTCTACGAGTGCTCTGAAAACCCCATGGCTGAGACATTCCACCCCTCCATCGTGGGAGAGAGCGTTTACGGAGACTTCAACGTAGCCTTGGACCACCTGCAACAGAAACTGATCTGCACGCGAAATCCAGAAGAGATTCGGGGTGGCGGCTTGCTGAAGTACTGCCACCTGTTGGTGCGAGGTTTCCGCGCGGCTTCGGAAGTCGAAATGAAGCTTCTCGAACGCTACATGTGTTCCCGGTTCTTCATCGACTTCTCAGATGTGGCGGAACAAAGGCGCAAGCTAGAGTCGTATCTGCAGAATCACTTTGTGGGATTAGAGGACCGGAAATACGAGTACCTGACCACCCTGTACAGTGTCGTCGATGAAAGTACAGTATGCTTGATGGGACACGAACGGCGACAGACTCTGAGCCTCATCACCATGTTGGCGGTACGTGTTCTGGCGGAGCAGAATGTAATTCCCAATGTGGCTAACGTCACTTGCTATTACCAACCTGCACCGTACATTGCAGATGGCAACTTTAGCAATTACTACATTGCTCAGGTGCAACCAGTCTATGCCTGCCAGCCCGTCCACACATTCTCACCATGGTTGCCCTGCAACTGACCAACTGTTAACTCACATTTTGTCCAACATGTCTAATTAGAGCACTCGCCCAATGAGACCAGTTGGCAAGTCGGTATTTGTGTGCTCTACAATGTGAGGAAAACCCAAGACTTTCCCAACTGGCTGCTGCCAGCTCACTGCAAGGAGAAGCTACAAGCGCGCCAGATGAAAGAAAGGGAGGGAGAGTGAGGTAACTTGGATTCATTCCCATCGGGCAGCACGTTCTACCTAGGCTTTCCATGGCTATGTGCCAGGCCTACAGTAGGAGGAAACACCATGGAAACTCTATGAGAGTAATACGGACACAAAAAGGACTATCTTTGTGTTTGTGTACATATGTGTGTGATAGACATACATGAAGAATCAAAGATGTCCTGCATATTGTATTGAAAGGGCAGATAGATTAGCAAGATAACTTTTTTGATGCTCATTACTCATGCTATCAGACTGCAATCAATGGACACTTTTCTCAAGCCAAGGATATTTTCATAGATACCAGATACCCAAAACAGATTATCAGTTAAGTGCCTTAAACTGAAATTTTTTTTTAAAGTCACTCTGCAAATGACCCCAAAGTATGTTAGTCAAGACATCTTTTTGGAGTCACATATGAATGAAGGTAGTGCACAATAGCAAATGGATGACGAGTTTTAAAGGCCACTTGATCATGAACTTCCAACTGATGTAGTTGCAAGACCTATTTCTTATAATGTATTCATTTAGGGGCCTATATGAAAGTGTTGCATAAGAAGCTTTTTCCATCCGAGGCACTGGCAAGATTCGCATACCTGTGTGTAAGACTGTACATATGAGTTTTTCACAGCTTCTTGTCTCATCTAAACTGACCTCAATGTACTGTTGGCTCAGTGCTGGCTTAGCTCAGATTAAAATGTCCAGGGCAATGCCATTACATCTAAGGCAAAGAAGTAAAACAGGTCGAGGCCGAACAGGAAGAGAATTAATGAAAGTTGTTTAAGTCCAAATTGTTGCTGTTATATCCAGGTTACCTGGCGTCTTTCTGAAATCCTAATTATTACACAGCCACCAAATCCAGAGATTATACCTTTGACACATCTGACCTGCATAACCTGGGGGATTAAGACCAGCAGAGACATAGCAGAAGCTCATTTAAGGGAAGCAGAACATATACCAAAGATATTCTTGATATTCCTCAAGATTGTGAAGCAACAATACTTGACTTAAAAGCATCTACATGCTGTTGGAACTTAATGCAACACAATTCCCCTAGTTCAATTATTCCATTGAGTCTGAATCTGAGTGCTTTGTCATATGTAAAGGCCCTGTCCCCAATGCTACCAATTCCACACTTTGGTGATGCAATAGGGAGCACCTTTCAGAATAAAAAATGGGACACCTTATGGTCACATGCCTGAAATGGGTGTATGTTAAGGCCCTGTCCCGAATGATACCCTAAGCCCTTGCGGTCCTCAGCCGATTCTACACTCTGGTGATGCAATGCTGCATAGACTGTCCGGTAGTAGTCCAAAGGTGCATACTGAGCAAAAGGGGGGGCATTAAGGGCACTCAGGAGCACCCTTCAGAAATAAAAAAATGGACACTCTGTATGGTCACATGCATGCGATGGTTGCCACAAATCTACAGGACAGAAAGTTGGGACAGGGCTTGAGAATGTCACATGTACTTATGGAAAAATTTGGCCTAACAGATCATACAAAGATGGACACATTCCTCCCATATACTCACTCACATATAATAATTGTATAATTTTTCTACTGATTCTGCTATTTTTGTACATTGTGATGCTTGTGCTAAGGTCTTGGTTGGGACCTTACTCTAATGCTGTGAAAAGTACTGTTGTGTTTTTTGAGTCGAAAGACCCGACCAAGCATTAGTTCAGCAAATTCTTAACAAACGTTGGTGTAAACTTTCATTTAGAGTCATTGCATTTGGGTGCCCACACAAGTGTGAATGTCTCAGTCTATGTGTGTTTTATCTTCTAAATTAAACTTGTATGTGAATTCAGATGTGATATTCTGAGCTCACTACTGTCAATATTGCAATGCGTCATGTATTTGCAAACATGAATGACTCATTAAATGGTGATTTTAAAAGTTACATTGGCTCGGTGATGTTTGTTATCAACAAAACATCGCACAAGCCACTATTTAACCCTGATCTCTTGTTGTTTGTCTATAGATGATCTCTTCCTGTTGTGGGGTTTTAACAAAACCAATGCACAGCATGAAATACATGACCTGCTGATAAGACCAGCATTTGCTGTTTTGGATGGTTTTGCTGGTTAAAAGTATGCTAGACCAACACTAGCACTTACTAGCATGAACAAGCCAGACATAAATGCCAGTATAAGATGGTCCTTTCATCAGGAAACTGTTAAAAAAAAAATCGACATTTTGCAAATGTAGCAAATTAACAATTTGTTAACATAAATTAAAAAAAACCAACATTTGTTGTTGCATTGCAACCGTAACTGAACCGTTGATGTCTTATGCTTAGAGTAGCAGATGGCCAGTCTGTTTAGAGCACATCACCGTTGGTTAAAGGATGCACCAATCTACCTGTTTAACAAAGTAGTTTCGCTTTCACAACGAAACACACACGTGTCTTCACGACATGGCGGCAGCAACAATACTACAGCGAGAATAAAAGTTACGCCTTCTTTCTTTGCGTGAACATTTGGGCGGCGTTATGCAAATCTTCCCACATCGTGACGTAGACATGTGGGCGTGTTAGGACGAACCGTTTTAGGTAGGCGTGGTTGACTCTTAACTTTTATAAAGAATATCTCTTTGGATTTGAGACTTTAGTCTTTGCAACTTTACAGATCTTCTTTATGCACCAAGAGCTTGTAACACTTCAAAGAGAAAGGAAAAATTGAAATCGCATCATATGACCCCTTTAAGTGTTCTTCCACCCTGGTGCACAAAAGTTCAATGGTAACATTTAAAAATGTAATAAAATACATATTTCGATAGGTGACATTTTAAACTTTTAAAAATACTTTTTTTTTCAAATCTTTCAAACGTGACTGTGAAGTCAACAAACTTTGCATTGATAAGTTTATATATAAAAGTCTTTTGCATTTTATTTCTTCGTCTTTACATTCAAATTCAAATTGAAAATCAGCATCTTGTTTACTACCATTCAAAACTGAATTGGAATTTAAAAGGCATTCTGGGAGATCAGTAGACCAACTTAGGCTGGTTTAAACTGGATGCTTTTAATATTTAGACTGTGGTTCAGACAAAGTGTTAATATTCCCTCCGTTTATGTTGGAAGATAAAATTCTGCACTTTTATGAAGAAAAATAACATTCTTGCCCAAAAAGGCTGAGGATGAGTCATTTGTCAAAAAAATATTGCTCACTGTTGCTGAGTTCCTGTAGCTTAAATAGTTCAGTGTGGCACATACATACAACAAGGTCATGGAGTTTGATTTTCAGGGAACTCACATAAAAATGAATGTTATAATGCATGAAAGTAAACAGTGAGTGTTACCTTAGCTATGAGGCAAAGGGAGCTAACTTAGCTAACACCCAACGTTAATAGAAGCCTAAACAGTTTAGCTCCCGCTTTGGCATAAGTATGCTAGCTTAGCTTTGCGCTCCGGGTTCAACTGGATGAGAAATTGGGTCTGAGGGCGTGTAACGTAGGGGGCTGGGCAGGGCTAACATTATCCTCTTGTTAAGCGGCACTTTGAATATGCTATATTTAGCGCTCCATGAGAGGGATATTAACCCATCTCCCCTAATCTGATTAAACGCTTAATAGTCCTGTGCTCAACAGTCTAGGGTAGTTACAGCGTTTGGGTTTATGAGTATTGTACTGTAACACATATGCCCGGGTGAGAGCACCCTCCCTTACTGTCGAATTAAGATTGTCGGGTCAGTGTGCTCTAAATTTTGTTGAGATGAAGAAGTTCACCTCCTTCTCATGCCTTGAGACAAAACAAACAAAAGCTTGCTCTACTAAGCTGCAATCTTGGACAATTCGTCCACTGACCTAGCCTCAAGCTAACCATGTGACATGCTAATTAATCTGACGATCTGTTTTTACTTATTCATTTGTGCCATTTGTATGCAGTTCCTCGTGCTAGGCGATCCCTTCCCAAGACTATGAACTGGCACTTCATGTTCTATTTTGAGAGAATTGAAACCAACAGTCCCACTGTCTGTCTTGGTTCAATCTGGTGTGCCTCCTTGTGACAAAAATGACATACTGCATCCTAAATGAGCCATGAAAAAATACTTCAGCTGCTTCGCAATATTGCAACAGATAAATGTCATATGTCATAAGATGCCAGATGTCATAAGGTTTGTAACACAATGGATTCTGGTTCTTAACCATACATATAGTTCCTTCATTTATGAGTACTTTTGGCCCTGTGGCCTTTTAGAAAATGCTCTCTCGTAAAACATACTTTTCACACAACAGTCTATAGACAACTGCTAAAATGATCTATAATAACATGTATAATATTCTGTCAGAACACATGGTTACTTTTGAATGGCTTTTGGATTACTGCAGAAAATAAGACAAATGTTTTATGATTCCTACATGTTTTAATGATAATCTTCACAAATGAACACAGATTGTATGAATTTTGAAGCCAAAAATGCGATCACTAAAAGCAAAAAACAAAAGACCTAAACATAGGCTATTGACAACACGGTCACATGCCTTCAGCGTTACCACCACTGAACTTCCAACTCATTCAATCTTCATTTAAAATCTACATATTGGAAAATGTGCATTAGAATAGTTTGCAAGAGTTTGGTTATAAAAAATGAAACTTTGAAAGTGACTCGTGAGTAGATGAGTTTCCATGCTCGGTATGATGACATTTAATTTCACAGACAACCTTAAAAAGTGTTTTGTTAGGAATCGCCTTTTTTTAAGACACATAAAAGCTTCACGATTTTACAATTAACTTAATAAATAAATAATAATCATTAGCATATTATTTATATATTTTATTTTTAGCTGTAGAATAAAACGTTAAAATATCTTCAGCTTGTGATAAACACAGACCTGTAGTCAGACATGTAATCAAAAACCCATTCAAAAAGCTAATTGATTTCAGGACAATGAACCAGAAGTGAATAAATGCATAATGATTTCTGAGTTTTAGGAGTTATTCATGAAGTAAGATGCTTTCTGTAGCCAGACGATGCAGTTATTGCATCCACTCCACCCACCAGGGCTAAGTGAACCATGCTAGCTAAATCCTGACCCCTTGGTTAGATCTTACACTCGGCTACACCTTAAATGTGACCCTGGACCACAAAACCAGTCATAAGGGTCAATTTTGTGAAATTGAGATTTATACATCATCTGAAAGTTTGTTACATCAATGTAGGATAGGGTTTGTGATAGGACAATATTTGGCTGAGATACAACTATTTGAAAATCTGGAATCTGAGGGTGTAAAAAAATCAAAATATTGAGAAAATCGCCTTTAAAGTTGTCCAAATGAAGTTCTTAGCAATGCATATTACTAATCAAAAATTAAGTGGTGATACGTTTACAGTAGGACATTTACAAAATATCTTCATGGAACATGATCTTTACTTAATATCCTAATGATGTTTGTCATAAAAGAAAAATCAATACTTTTGTTACTTTTATTCATCAAGGATGCATCATAAAAGTAAAGACATTTATAATGTTTCAGAAGAATTGTATTTTCAAATAAATGCTTTTTTTGTATTAAAAAATACTAAAAATAGGTGTGGTGTAAATATGGTTAAATAATGGCATTTGGTTTATCAGCCACATGTGGGCCACATAAGGGCCGTCAGCCCTTTACAGAACTCAGCCATATAAGAATACCATATAAGGTCCATATATCAGCCACATCTGTTTTTATTATTTGGCTCACTCTGGGTTGGGTTATGGCACTGTTTAGGTTCAGTTCTGGCTAAAAATATGTGGACCTGTTTTGGGCCGGTGAACACAAACTAATCTGGGCCACACTTTAGCTGTTGATATGGGCCAGATCCGCGCCAAAGGAAATTTGCTGACTGGGTTAAGACTGGTTTTGTGGTCCAGGGTCACAAATACAATATATTTGTTTTAACGATGAAGGATATTTGATAGCCACATTTTATTAATTTGGAGTGTGTTTCTGGCCAAACTGTGACATAACTTCTTGTATTACGACATATTTACTTGACTGTTCTGTATTGTACATATCCATATATGGAAAAACATTTAAAACGCCATGTTTTCAGAAAAACGATCTGTCAGTGATGTAAACCATGAAAACTAGCTGGCGTTGTTGTGGACACTGAGCATATGTCCTCTGGTTCCCCCTCTTTCTAACAGAGCTGTTGTTTGGATTTTTCTCTGCGTGAGACAATGACCTCTGACTCTTTACGGATCTTGTCGGTTGGATTCTCATCAGACCAATGAAGAATATTCCAGACGAGGATATCGCTGTTTGTCTGTGTGCGATAGTGAGAGAGTTCGGAAAAAAAGAGGGGGAGTTGGGTTTCACAAAATCATAAATGCTCGAGCCAGCAGCGATAATGCAATCTACAGTTTAAAGCTCCAAAAACGTTCGCTGTCATTCAAACATCCCGTCCAAAAGGAAAAGGACTTTCATAGTTATGTAAATATTATAAATCAAATCGCTGATCTCACATCTTGGTTCGCAAAACAAATTTTGCTGTAAATGTAGCATTAGAAAGCACTCCGAGACAGCCAAACAAGCAGACGTTTTCAACAAAACATTAAAGTTAATGCTGACCTGCAATGTAAACACAGACTGATGAAGGCCTCGAAAGGGATCGAGAGATGCCGTTTGGGAAGCTAGTTGTTAGTGCATGCCGAAAGTAATATTCAGTGCCCACATTGACTGGCATTTTCCTTCTGCTGAATAATAACATGGATGCGTGTACTTGCCTACGCAGCGGGTGGGCATCTGTGGCAGTAGACTAGACTCGATGGCGGAGTAATGTGAGATGAAAGTATTATGGTGATTGGCCAGACTTCTGCGTAGGAATGAGGGGGCTTTTCCACACATCTATAAATCTGCTGATAAACGGGACAAGCCGAGCGCAAATCTGGCAAAAGTCACAGCTCCTCCGCACACAGCCATATTCCTGTCTGAGAATGTCATTATGGGAGCCTGCAGAGGAATCAGAATAATATGTCAGCTCGAGGCTTATTAAAGAAGCATGCTTGATGAATCTCTAGAAAACAGCTGAGAAGATGTGCAAAAATGCATGCACCCAAATACAGTGGCTGCTACTTAAGCCACACGTAAAGATGTATGAATTTCGAAAATTATACCAAGTGGTTGTGTGTGCCGTTCATAACCAAATTAAGAATTTGATTTGAATTTGAATTGAGGTTGCAAACTGAATGCAAACTTTTTATTCAAATTTGAATGAAAGGAAATGAATTGAAATTAATAATAAATTAATAATAAACTATCATTTTTAGGATGGATGGATAGATGGAAGGCTAGATGGATCTATAGACAGAACGATAGCTAGTACGATACAATGACAGAACGATAGATAGAACGATAGATCGATAGATAGAACGATAGATAGATAGAGAAGGATGGATGAATGGAATGATAGGTGGATGAATCAGTGGATAGATAATGGATGGACAGATGGAAAGATATATAAATGATAGATAAATGGACAGATACTGTAGATCATGGATCCTCAAATCTGGCCCACGAGATCCACTTTCCTGCAGTTTAGCTCTAACCCTAATCAAACACACCTGAGCATGCTAATCAATGTCTTCAGGATCATTAGAAAATCACAAGTAAGTAAGTTTGATCAGGGTTGGAGCTAAACTCTGCAGCGCAGAGGATTTGAGGAACCCTCCTGTAGATAGATTGATAAATATATGGATAAATTGATGAATGGAAGGAAAGTTAGATGGATGGAACAATGGTTGGAAAGATAGGTGGATGGATTGATAGATGGATACATATGGCTAAAAACTGAAGGTGCGCCACGTCTTAAAATATGAATTTTGTACAACAAATCTGCAAATAAATGCTCCACAAACCTTTCTCCAAACTAACTTCACTTTTGTGAGACATGAATGATTTTCAATCAAGTGTTTGAATACCTGCATTATCCTCCTTTTGATACTTCCTTCCATGAGTGAGTGTGTGTGCATGGATCTATAACTCTGTCCGTTTGCATTGTTGGCAGTGATATTAGTCTCCATAACTCCATAACCAGAACAGACGTCTCCTGCCGCAACTGCTCAGTAACTATTTTTTTTTGTAGAGCTGGAGTCTTTCTCCTTCATGCTGCAGATGTGCAGGTCTTTGATGGAGGGCTGGGCAGGAAACAGCGATGGAGAGCACCCTAAAACGGCGGAGATATGTCAGATATCTTCACCTCGCTCCTCAGAGGAGACCTTACTTGTATCCCAAAGACTGATTTATTCAAGGATTCTGTGAAATGTCAAAAATAAACTTCACAGAGAGGCTTAAACCGATGTTCATCTGGCCTTACAGTGCACCTTTCCTCTGAGGCAAATCACCAATATGCCAGATGACGAACTCTGGAAACTACAGTCTGATAATGAATATACAGTGGCCCAGAAAATATTTGGACACTTAAGGATTGTAAAGTTTCTGAATTTCATTGCATTAAAAATAGCAAAGCATTTGACTCTTTAAACATGCAGTTTAAAGAGATATAGTACATATAAACACATTTCACAAATTAAGTTTCATTAGGTTAATCAGTTAAAAGTAATTACAAAATCTAGTTAGCTCTGGAAAAAGATCTAGAGACAGTTTTTTGCATGGATGGATGGACAGATATATAGATAAACATGGATGGATGTATAGATAGATGTATAGATAGATAGATAGATAGATAGAGGATAAATATATATACTTATTTAGACACACAAACCTCTTTTCTCTTAACTCTCACCAATCACATAGGAAACTCTTTGTGGATAAGATCTACAAGCGCCAAAATGTCTATAAGCTTCAATCCAATCACCAAAAAAACCTGGAAATGCAATTAATTAGAAGTCTTTTACCAGAACGAAAGAGGAAACTAGCATTTAAATGGCCTTTAGACATTCCATAGGTTCATGTTATTTTCCAAAAGATATCAATCACTGCGATGTGTGGCTGCAGGCGTTGGTTATTTAATTATCCAGAATGGGTGCACAAGGTCAAAAATGTACTAGTGTGTTCATAAAATGAGGAAAAGGAATATGACAAAGATATATAGCTGGAAGTTACAGTTTTTTAAAGCTATTTCAAAATAAATGTTGTTCTTTTGAACTTTATATCTATCTATCTATCAAAAAAAAAAAATTGTCTCAGTTTCCACAAAAAAAGAAGCAGCAACTGTTTCATCTTTTATAATAATAAGAAATGTTTCTTGAGCAGCAAATCAGCATATTAGAATGATTTCTGAAGGATCATGTGACACTGAAGACTGGAGTAATGATGCTGAAAATTCAGCTTTGCATCACAGGAATAAATTACATTGAAAAAATATATTCAAACAAAAAAAAAAACATTATTTTAAATTGTAATAATATTTCACAGTATTATTGTTTTACTGTATTTTTGATGAAATGAATTCAGCCTTGGTGAGTATAAGAGACTTCTTTCAAAAACATAAAAAAATCTTGAGTGCTGTATTTAAAAAAAAATCTTGTACAGCATATATAAATCAATTCATTGTATTGCATGTTGCATTGCATGTTGAATGCAGCAAGTGCCATTGTGATTTAGAAAGTATATTTAATTTCAAAATAGTTAATACAGTTGTTTTGCTTTTTTTTTTTTTTTGCACTTTTGTTATTCCCATCAAATCATATGAAGACAAATACAAAAATCTTGGATGATGGTTTTGTTTTAACTGTCCCACTGGAAATGGACGGTCAAGTGCATTGCATTGTGGGATACAGTATGCCTTGCAGTGTGTAATGTGCTCAGTTTGACCTTCCATTTCCATACGCTTGCATAAACTCTCTGCACACACAGTATACAGTATATGCTGCAGTAATAGTAAGAGTGTAGTATCACAGTATGCTATTATAAAAATGGCAAATTATGAAGTTAAACTCACCAACAGTGGTTGAGATTGTAACCAGAGTCGCAAATTGCAATGTTGTCTACAGAGACGTTGACGTGATCTGTCCTATCTAAGAACATCTTGTAAAATAGAAACACGTACCACATTTCAAACTTGTGTGCAAACCACTGCTGAGATGGCAAATGTTTCCTCATAAACTCTGACATTATCGAATCAAATCCTAGGACAGAATGTACAAGCGCAATATGAGCATTTGCAAATTAACTGATCTGTTGTTTTGTCATTCTTTTCACATAGAGTTTGTTAAAAAGCTTGTAATGATTATCTGTCTCTCACACACAGACACAAAGACATGCTGTATGGTTGTAATTATCCATATAAACGTCTCCCAAGACTGAATAGTGGAAACAGATTTCAATATTTCGCGCTTTCCAATGCAATTTCTTCACCCATTTTAGTTCTCCTGAGGCTAGTCTCCACTGTCGCAAATCATAGTCTTTATCACACCCACAAAATAACGTGCAAACACCTGCTCAGCCCATACACACACCTGTTCTAAGATAAGTATAGCTTTTAACCACGAGGTAAAATGAAAACGTATCCGGCCCTTGAGAATTTGAGTGATGTGACAGTGAAGTTCTGCTTGAGATCGGTCATAACGTACATGCCATAACTCGCAAATGTATCAAACAAACATTATATATTGATGATCAGATTAGTACATTAGTACATTAAAATATAACAAAACGTATTCATTTTTTAATATTCAAATATGCAATAAAACCTTTGTATCATATTTGATACACACATTTCTAAGGCTACTAAAATATCATCAACATGTTCAAAACTTTGCTGAAAAACCCATTGTACACAATCTACTACATGCCTTCTGTCATCCGATTGATCCTGTAGTTCATAATTTTTTAGCAAATAAAAGTCCTTTGTAAAACACCCCCCCAATAATTATAAATTAATAATATTGAAGCCACTTACTGTAGGTTTACTTGATTATCTATAAATCTTTTTATTGCTTTTGAGGAAAGTTTATATGTTTAAAAACTACAGAGCTTTGATCATAAAACTAAACATTTAAATATCATCTTACAAAGACCTAAAGGTTCAATAAAAGGAAAGTTTATTTGTTCATCTTTCAGTCATCATTGTATTGCATTGAATTATATGTTTAAAAACGACAGAGCTTTGATCATAAAACTAAACATTTAAATATCATCTTACAAAGACCTAAAGGTTCAATAAACTGTTCCATTTAAAAAAAAAAAAAATTCGGACTATTATTTAATGTCATGCTTATATGTCAAGGTTAACTACGAGGACAATGTTTGTTAATTTTAGGAATGAAAATGTTCTTAAGGAAATAAAATCAAATGCAGAAAAATTGCAAGGCGGGACTTTATTTTATTCTTTGGTACCTGATTGGACCTTAAAAAGAGGGTGTTTCATTGGCCAAAAAGGAAAGCCTTTTCAGAGGTGTTCTACATTTTGAGACAAAATAAATTATTATTTCTCTGAAATAGTTCTTAATAAGACCAGAAAGGTGTATTAAGAAAGCAAACAGTAGGACATCAGAAAGTCTACAAGATGTATGAACTGGAAGATAAAGAAAGAGATAACTTAACTTTTCTCTTATTGTGAACTTGAACTTTTTCTATCTCCCATTGACTCCCTCTTTTCATGCCATTTTCCTCCTCGTGTCTCTTTCTCTCGGTCTGTAAATCTCACGTCCTCAAGCAGCTGTTGGGGAAGGAAGACACACTTATTAACCCATTTCATCTTTGCCAGGAGGAGATGCAGTAAATTCGGCCTCTCACACTCTCTCAGCACCACCCCACGCCGAGCCTCAGACAGTAGAAACATTCAAAATTAACAAATCATACAGCGACTGCACTCCCATAACTGCTCACATTTCTCACACACAGTTCATCATCACTGCCTGACAGATGTGTGGGCCAAAACTGTCTCTTTTTACATAGCCCTCTTCTTTGTTTCAAAAGCAAGTGAGCTGCCATGTTGCCTACAGCTGCTGGAAGCATCATATACAGTAAATATTACTCTTACTATTTTACCAAGACCTTATTGGAAGATATAGAGTGATAACTGATACTTATACTGTGTATGCAAGCAGTCTGCTATCTTTTATAAAGATCTCATTGATTTACATTACAATTTATTAGAATTTTATCTTACTTTCTGGACATAGTAATATCAGCAACTGCACCAAATTGCATATTTGTTTGCTCATTTAGGCCTTTGATTAAAACTGAGGGTTTTTTTCCTCCTTGGGTATGAGCTGCATATTCTGACTATATCCTATAAGCCACAAAAGCCTGATCAATCAAATATTATACTCAACTAAAACCACAAGGGAATGGAATTGAAATTGATTTCAGTAGAGTTTGTTCTTGGCATGCTGCTATGCTAATCATGTAGCTAAGTTAGATAACTAAGTAACATAATGAATTACATTGATACATTGATATTTTTCTGTATGAAATGATGGACTGATTTCATTCCCCGGACCTTGTTGCAATGCATTCTGGGATTTCTCTGTAAAAGAGATTTGGCTAAAACAAGTATAAGGCAGTTATCAGTAAGAATTTCTTGTAAAAGGAAATTAATACTTTCATTCATCGACGATGCATTAAATTGATCAAAAATGACAGTAAAGACATTTACAATGTTACAAAAGATTTCAATTTCAAATAAAGGCTGTTCATTTGAATTTTCTATTCATCAAAGAATCCCAATACTAACCTGAAAATCAGGGTTTCCACAGAAATATGAAATCCACAGCAACTGTTTTCAACACTGATAATAAGAAATGTTTCTTGAGCAGCATATTAGAATGATTTCTGAAGGACACTGAGTAATGATGCTGAAAATGTAGTTTTGCACCACAGGAATACATAACATTTTTGAAATAGATTCAAATAGAAAAGTTATTTTAAATAGCAACAATATTTCAAAATATTACTGTTTTACTGTATTTTGATCAAATAAATACAGTCTTGATGAGCAGAAAAGACTTCTTTCAAAAAAAAAAGAAAAGAAAAAATATGCCGACCCTAGTAGTATACGTGAATATATAAAAATACCAGTTTCCAGTACATTTCTACATCATTAAAAATACTTAATAGAGCATTATATTGCATATTACTGATTACACCCCCTCTCACTGTCTTTAATCTTCACATTTTCCAGCTGTGTTTTTTTAGCACAGCTGTTTTACACCTCATCTGTTGTTCGTTTAATGTTTTGTCCTCATCTGTGGATTTGCTCTCTCTCTCTCTCACTCTCAATTTCAGTTTAGTTGGCTTAAGGGTCATGAAAAATTATGCACATTTGTATTGTCAAAGCATTTCCAGCTTACAGTAGCTGCACAGGGTCAAAATAAAATAAAAATTCAATAGAGAAGGAATACTTGACAAGACAATCTGTGGTAGATATAGGCACATAAAAGGGTTCTTTTTCAATGGCAAATTTTCAGTTTTGTGGCATGTACAGTATGTTTATGTAAGGATGATGAATGTTATGGCCAATGGTTAGCACATTTGCTCAGGACACCATGAGTTGTAGCTCTCATGTGGGTTTGAGTTCAGTCCCTCTTGGATGCTTTTGCTCAACCTTTATCTGCTGAGCCTGTAACTCATCAAGGTGATTCACAGTTTGTCCTTTCATCACGGACCAACAGTCTGTCATGCTGTAATGTCTTTTTTTGAGCCAAATAGCATTGTACTTTGTTCTAGTGTTTTGGTTTCCCAATAGGTTATATAATCATGATTCATTTGTGAGGAAATCTGGTTTAATGTAATTAAAGCTGAGAACGTCTCAGACTGTAGAGTGTTAATATATGCTTCATGCTAAACAAAATATATAGTTTATGTATCCTTTTCAGATAATACCGCACACTTTTGAAAGATACTCAAGGGAAAAATCACATAGGAATTTGTGTTGTTTCAGCTCAAAAACACTGAACTGGTTTGAAACGCGAATCTGTTTTTTAAAAAATGCACACAGTGCTGACAGATGTTTCAACAGCATGTGTCGTCATGGCAACCTTTCCACTGTAAAAGTGGTTTTTAATGACCCGGCTAGCCTGGACAGTAACATCATAAAAAGTCCTAGAGGTGATGGGCCTTTACTCCTGAGATATGCAGTATCATCTTCATATGAACTGCTATTACAGTTCCCCAATGTTATAAGAGCTCACACAGGAAGTGCTGCACAGACCTCAGATATGTCCCATTTTCCCACATAAAATACGTGTAAAAGTTGAACGAGAGGGAGGGGGTTCCCAAAGAATGAAGTGCGTCATTTATTTTCACATGTTATCTGTGTTGTTTTAGCATAAACATCCCGTTTAAACAAAATTCTGTTCAATGTCAGTTTTTTGCAGGAAATCGTTCAATCAGCCAAATTCTTCTGTGAAATCAACCTGCGAATGGTTGAAATCAAGTTGTCTCTTACAGATTAAGCCGGCGTAAGAGAAAGTACTCTAAGATCACCTTTAAATATGTATTGCGCACTGCTGACTACCCACGATGCTTTGCGGCTTGGGTCAACTCAGGGGTCAACCCCCCCCATCAAACTACCCCAACATTTTTACATTTTTGATAGACTTTTGACCACAGTTTCATGTCATCTAAAGTCTTTATTTTTAGCTATGGTAGCTAACATTTTTTTTATGTTAGCATATTCATCAGACAATTACGAAGCCCCTAAAGTATGGAGGACCAAACCTGCAGAAATTAAAAACGAATAAATATATAGATAAATAAATAAATAAAATGACAGGAAAATAAATAATTTCTGCAGGTTTGGTCCTCCATACTAAAGGGACATTTGCAAAAATAAAAAATGGTGCTCACGAGAAACTTTTCACGTGTGCACGCATTACAATGTCTGATTTAGGCCTATGTAAACTATAACCTATTTCCTTTGTCCGTCACTGCAGTTTTACTGTGAAGAAAATGAGAGTATGGATGCGCATGACCTAATAAAGACCTGTTTGCTCATTTTGTATTTGTATTTTTGTGCTTTTGCCTTTATACACCACTACAATGGATTTGAAATAAAACAGTCAATATGTGATTGAAGTGCAGACATTTAGCTTTATTTTAAGAGGCTCCACGAAAATATGACATTTACCATTTAGGAGTTACAGCCATTTTAAGCAAAGTACTTACATTTTCAGGGGCTCAATAGTATTTGGACAGTTGACCAAGAAGGGGTTAATTGACCAGGTGTTGTCCATTCCCTCGTTACTTAAAGGTGACATATCATGAAAATCTGACTTTTCCAGGTTTTAAGTGCTATAATCAGGTTCCCGGTGCATCTACCAACCAAGGAAACGTGAAAAAGATTAACCCAGTAACTTTGTTTTGGGAAGCCTTTTTCTGCAAGCGTCTGAGAAAACGAGCGTGTCTGATTTCGCTCCCTTGGTGACGTGGCAAAGGGATCTCATTATAATATTACTGCCCCTTAATCTGTAAGTTTACACCCACGGCGCCGTTATTT
>NW_015652416.1:63586-65365 GCF_001515625.1 Sinocyclocheilus rhinocerous
GGGGAGCAGTAGCTCATTTGCATTTAAAGAGACAGGCCCGAAAAACAGCGTGTTTCTGCTTCCACTCAAAATAGGCATTTTCAAAATGATATAAAAAATGATCTGTGGAGTATTTTGAGCTGAAACTTCACAGACACATTCTGGGGACACCAGAGACTTATATTACATATTGTAAAAAGGGGCATAATATGTCTCCTTTAAAGACAAATTAAGCAGATAAAATAAACCACACACCATGGTTAAATAGTTAAACCATGGTAATCACAAATTAACCACGGTTTTTGCTACAATAACCAGATTATCCATGGTAATTGTAGTAAACTGTGGTTATACAAATGGTAATCAATACACCAAAAAACATGGTTACTACATTTAATAAAATCATGGTTAATTTCTTTAAGGCATCGGTGTATATTTTCTTTCTTTACCTTTTCTTTGTTTTGTTTGTAGAACCATCCTGCCTCAATGGTTTGATTTTTTGCGCTGTTTAATAAAAAGAAAGAAAGAAAGAAAGAAAAAGATTTGCGATATGCACTCCGAAGTCCCATTCTGAATCAAATGATTTGCGATACGTGCTCCAAAGTTCCGATCTAAATCAAATGATTTGCGAACCCGCTACGAAGTTCAAATCTGAATCAAATGATTCGCGATATGCTCTCCAAAAGTCCTGATCTGAAAAATGTTTCATGAACCTGCTCCAAAGTTTTGATCTACATTAAGTGATTCGCGAACTCGCCCCGTAGCCCTGATTTGAATCAAATGATTTGTGATATGCACTCCGAAGTCCAGATCTGAATAATGATTCACAAACCTGCTCCGAAGTTCTGATCTAGATCAAATGATTCATGATCCTCGCTCTGAAGTCCCAATCTGAATCAAATGATTCACGAATCTGCTCTGAAATCCCAATCTAAATCAAATGATTCGCAATACGCGCTCCAAAGTCCCGATCTGAATCAGTTGATTCACAAACCCACTTCGAAGTTCCGATCTAAATCGTATGATTCGTGATCCGCGCTCCGAAGTCGCAATCTGAATAATTATTCGTGAACCAACATTTCGGATCAGATTTTAGATAAACTACAGCAAAATGTCTTGGCAAAAACGTTTTTGCATGTAAAGAGCATGAAGCTTTCAAAGTGACAAACTACAAAATTGTAGCATGCACTTATGATAAACAAGGCTGCAAGATATTATAAGACCAGGCAGATAGAGGAGTAAAAAACTGTATTAATCAATAATATACTGTATAAAAATAGTATAAGTATTAGTATAATGCTAATATTAGTGATATAAATATACTAATATAGTAATATTAATAAAAAAAATACTTATGGTATTAAAAATGTTATTTAGTATACAGCACTATATAGGACTTTCTAAGCATGATTCTGTATGGAACCTTATAAAAAAGATTCTATTAGCACCAAAAAGGGTTTTGTTATTGTTAAAAGCCAAAGAACCCTAATTTGGTACAGTTTAGAACCATTTTCTTAAAGGGGTCATATGATGCTGCTAAAAAGAACAGTATTTTGTGTATTTGGTGTAATGAAATGTGTTTATGCGGTTTAAGGCTTAAAAAACACATTAATTTCAACATACATTATTGTTTCTCCTCTGTGCCCCGCCTTTTTGAAACGCGTCGATTTTTACAAAGCTCATCAGTCTGAAAAAGCGAGGTGTGCTCTGATTGGCCAGCTACCCATTGCGTTATGATTGGCCGAATACCTCATGCATGTGACGGAAATGTTACGCCCCTCACCATATTGTGATGATGCC
>NW_015652416.1:65430-83172 GCF_001515625.1 Sinocyclocheilus rhinocerous
CTTCTTTCTTTGCGTGCACATTTGGGCGGCATTATGCTAATATTTCCACATAGTGAGGTAGATATGTGGGGCGTGTTTAAACGAGGCGTTTTAGGAGGGCGTGGACCAGTCTTAAATTTTATAAAGAATATCTCTTTGGGTTTGTGACTTTAGTCTTTGCAACTTTAGGGATCTTATCTATTCACAAACAGCTTGTAACACTCCAAAGAGAAAGGAAAACTTGAAATCGCATCATATGACCCCTTTAAGAGTGTAGGATGCTTAGGAGAAAATTCACTATATAGTTTGCATAATTTTGCATGCTTCAGGGTAAAGTCTGTATCGCATTTAGTGATCTGGATTCTAAAACAAAAAAAAAGACTGGATCTGCAATAAATGTCTTGTAAGATGCTTTGCATTAATCTGACACACTCATTGAGAAAGTAGAATTGACAGAAGAGAAAAACAGAACTAGATGTGTGAGGGAATGAGGAAGAAAACCGGCCAATTATCCGGCACTGGACCAGGTTTTGGACCAACTCTCAAAGCGCCAGAGGTGAGGACTGGAGAGTGTTTGTCATCCAACGGACTCCTGTTTCTTGATGATGTGGGAGAGGAGAAAGCAAAGGCCGTTGTTCTGCAGTCTAAAACGAGTCTGACGTTCAGCAAGGAGTGTAATGAGCACTTTGGGCCGTTCGTTATCCGCTGAGCCAGATTCGGTTCTGTCTGCAGGGTGAGGTAGACGGGAACATCAGAACCAGATGTGAGATCCAACTCGCTCTGGCTCGAACCACATCAGGAACCACACTCTGCTGTTAGCGGATGACTCACCAGCTGCTATTGGCCAGTGGCCACCGTCGACCAGCCAAAGCCTGAAGAAACGAGCCAACCAGGAGACTTCAAATGAGTTGGTTATAAATATAATACTAAAGGAAAGAAGCCATTGTCAACAGGCGCCTGCAGCTCATGTAAACATGCTTATGTTTGTCAAGCTTTAGCAGATCAGCGTTGTAACCTATGAGGTTGTTTGTTTTGTTTAATTTGCAGCTTTTGTTCAGAACCACAGAAACTTTAGAGGGGAACAAAATGTTTTTTAATTAATTCTAGAAAAGCTTTCCTTCAGATTTAGTCATTTTAAACGGTCTCATATGAGTTATAATCAAGATAAACTACCCTGAAAAGACCAGTACGGTTGATCACCAGCATATGTTGTGTTTTGGATGACATTCCCTTTAAACTTTTTAACTAGCTTAACCATCAAGACACCAGCTGTTCACTAACTAGACCAGCAAAAAAAAAAGACTTTTCCAGTACAAATGTCTTATATATATAGTAACATTCTTAAATCAAAATACAAAATCAAGAAAATTTTTCTTACGCTATTGGCTGATATTTTTCTCTTGTTTTAAGCCCTAAACTCACATCAGAATTCACACTTTTTCAAAAAAAAAAAAAAAAAGAATGAATATATGTCATTTTGATTCTGAAGTAAATGTATCTTGATTTAAAAATGTTTTGATATTTGTACTGAAAAAAAACAAGAAAAAAATATTTTTTTATTGTTGTGTGTTGAGAGTTTTTACTCTCTCAGTTTTCACATATAGTGCCATTTTGAAATGTTACCTTAATCTCTATAATATCTACAGTAAAGTCACAGACACGCATGTTCAGATGTGAGATTTCACATGTATTTCTTGTAATCTTGTCACAATTGCTTGTAGAGCAATCTTTTCTACTCCACTAATCTGGGTGGTGAAATGAAAAACTGACAAAAAAAAGTCTCTGGCATGCTATACAGTTCATTTTTTAAAACTTGGATATTTTTATTGACAAATTCAGATGAGCATCAAAGCCTGCAGTGAATACAAGCAATTTAGTGACAATAAGTTTACAAAAAATGCATGTGAAATCTCACATCTGAGCATGTGCATATCTGAACATTTTGTTCTATAAAAGGTTTTAGTAAAAAAAAAGTGCATCACAAACTGCAGCATCCATCTTAACCATGCAGAACTTATTGCTTCCCGCTGAACAAAACAGGCTGTATGACAATGTTTTTGGGTAAATCACTTCAATATTCCTCAAGTAAACATCTAAATTAAATAAATACATAATGTTAATCTCTTTTAGTTTGCATGCCAATGGTTGCCAACCCGTCCTAACGTCATATTGACAGTAATCAACTGTGAGCACAAAATTAATTCTTCTCACAGAATATATGCAAATCAAAGCAACATTATCCTGGCAAGCTCTCTGAAACAGTGCCGAGCCCAAATATGATTTTTTAAAAATGAAATTTGAGGGCAAAAACAGAACAAACAGAAACTTGACTGAATTTTTAAACCTTAATTTATGTGGGTTGGCAGTAACATAATAACCAACATAAAACTTAAGTAATACCTCATGCTTGCCTTGCCTTATACTACTATTGGAAATTTGGGGTCAGTAAGATTTTTTTAAAATGAAAGAAATACTTTTATTCAGCAAGGATGCATTAAATTGATCAAAAATGACAATAAAGACATTTACAAGGTTACAGAAGATTTCAAATAAATGCTGTTCTTTTGAACTTCTATTCATCAAAGAATAATTTTAAAAAATGTATTAGAATTTCCCCCCAAAATAAGCTGTTTTCAACATTAATATTAAGCATAAATATTTCCTAAGCAGCAAATCAGCATATGAGAGGATTTCTGATGAATGCAACCATAATCAGCATAATCAGACCTTTTAGAAAAACACTGACCCCAAGCCATTAAATGTTAATGTATACTAATTTAATCAGTGCGTTTGGCATACACGTGACTGCAGGTGAAACGAGGTTAAACGTTGTTGTTTTGGGTGCATGCTGGGGTGTATCAAAACCTCTGACACCAATAAACATCTCACTATTGCCTCATCATCCAGCTGTCCCAACACACGTGATTCATTTACTGCACAAAACTGTGTGTTTGTGTATGCGGGGTGTGCAGGGTGGGCACAGGGGGTCACTGGAGTTTATCGAAGCAATTGATTGCATATTTCCTAAGCAGATGTGAATGGGACATGTAAAGAGCCGGAAAAGGAGACAGGATATGTTATGGTTTTGATTAGAGAACGAAGCATCAATGAAGACCTGCAGTTGTGAATGTGTCCTTGGGTGCCCCATAAAAGTGGACGGATGGGGTGACCTGTATTTGGCTCTTCACGACAGCTGTTATTTAGCCCAGACTTGTTATGCAGAACGATGCAGATCACCTGCTCTCATCCTAATGTTACTGTAGGACACTATTAGCTGCAGCTGTGGTGGTGCTGTCACAGTGACCACACTGCACTTGCTGTCATAAGTTTCATTCTGGCCGACTCCTGGATCTGGTTTAGTGTTACTGGACTTTTAAACTCAATACACTCAGCACTGAACACAAATGGACTTTTAATGCAACAAAGAGGTTTTTATTTTTCTTGGGCGAGCCACAAATAACAGACGGCAACACATCCCTGCTAAGAAGTCAAAAAAGATGGATGGCTTGGATGGTAGTTGTGCTTTATTTTGGCAGGTAGTTATCACAATACGATATTGATTAGCAGAGAGGCTTCTATATGAGGATGTTTTTATTTTTCAGTTTTGTTAGTGCCTCTATGCCACTACGCCAAGAATAATGGCTCTTATGGCAAATAGAAATGGTCTTATACCTCTTTTTTTGACAATTCCGGTATAGGCAAAGATAATTTCTACAATTAATCTTTATATTTGACAGTTCAAAGACTTATTTAAATTTTTTTTCTCACATATTTGACCATATTGAGAAACAGGCTGAGTTTTATTCACAAGTCTGATATTTTGTCTTGTCTACTTATATTGAATTTCTCATGTTTCAAGGATTTTTAGATTTTTAAACTGGAAAATAAACTAAAGATGCTCATTAAGATTTTAATGCAGTTTTTGCAATATTGTTTGAAATAATGCCAATAAAACCAAAAAATCTCATATGCATGGTTCAAGATCTGATCTGTGCCAGATATTGGTGAAAGAATCGTGATTGTTTGACAGTGGAGATGTGCTCATAGACTTGAGACACACCAGAGCCCCTCTTGCTTCATTCAACAACACCCTGTTTTCTAAAACTATCAATCTCAATCCAATCATTACATAAACATCGAATGATGAACTACATTAACAAATAGTGATTATGACATCTGAAGTGTGTTTGTTAGCGACTGCGTCCATGTGTTTGTATGTTCATCAGTGTTTGTGCATTTGTTGGTGCAATCGTGTTTATTTGTGTTTCTCTTATTAGAGCAAATGAGTGAAAGTGCTGATTAAAGACATAAGCTCTTTGTTCAGCTTGGGTTATCTGGTTGTTATCATCCACAGTTCACATCATCCCAGAACACCCGGATGTGCTTGGCGGTTTTGGATTCAAAGGGTTCGCAAGATGGTTGAACAGCTTCACACTGAAAAGACAAAACAAGAGAGAAGAACAGATCCAGAAAATGTTCTTTGAATCGGACCGAAGGCAAGTGAAGATAAAATTCAGCTGCAGTAATCATAACATGTCATAAACACTAGATATCTCGAAAACAGAAATGGTGAAATCACTCTTGTGGGAAAATGCTCTGGAGAACTTGAAGTGCTCTAAAATCAAATTGGGAAAAAAATAACTTTAGAGCTGGAAGAGGTTTGATCCAGGGCTATTATCAACTATACATAATAATAATAATTTTAAAAGCATGCATCATGAAAATGCTATGCTTTTTGAAAAACAACAGTAATTGCGAATGCTTGACAAAAAACTGAATACAAGAAAAAAGACAGGCCTGAAACCAGGAAGAGCAGAAAATGGAATCGTGCAGCCTGAAAAAAAACTAAACAAAAAAAAAACGGAGCAATAGAATGTTTTACATTTCAATTTCATGATGAGAAACGAATGGACATTTTTTAGGATATTTTCACTGACTAATTGAACAAATTGGAGGCTTGATACAAGCACTACCAAGTCCGAATCCCAGAGCATGAATATAATGCAACAAAACTTTTATACATTTAAGTGTTTTGTTGTTGTGCATTAGTTTGCTGACAAAGGTTTTTGACTATAAATGGGGACTTGTTAAGAGTGGAAAATCTGGTACAAATCAAAAACACAAGTTCTTGTTGTCATAAACTCTCTTTTAAATCACAGAGACAGCAATGGACAGGTCATTTTGGTCTTAATTGAATCAAGCTCAGATTTTCCCCATAATCGCTTCCCACAGCAGCTGCCAGTGAACTTCAGTCCCAGGAGCGTCAAAACATCGAGGCCATCTGAAACAAAAGCCAACATGCAGTCAGTGAGAAGCAGTTGACTTCACTCAGATTAAAGCATTGTTATGTTAAATATTTTATTCTCTTAGAGACTACTGACAGTAAGACATTGGTAGTTTGATTTCCTGGAAGAGTGTAAACACTGCAGCGCTGTCGCACTCTCAGCATTGCTCTGTTGGTTTGGGTGCTGCAACCAAGGAGGTCTATAATGCCTGTCATTCCCATTCATCAGTGGCTGTTGCTCGTCTGGGTGGCAGACACAGAAAACTGCATTTTAAGCTGCATTAAACAATGCTTTTAAGAGACTCCAAAAAGAATCAGAATTTAAATGTTTGCGGTTAGTAAGATTAAAAAAAAGAAATGTATACTTTTCTCTATTTATCTATCTATCTATCTATCCATCCATCCATCCATCCATCCATCCATCTATCTATCTATCTATCTATCTATCCACCGACTCACCAGTTTGTCCATCCACTCAACAACCTATCTGTCTATCTATCTATCTATCTATCTATCTATCTATCTATCTATCTCCATCTGTCCATCCACTCAACAACCTATCTATCTATCTATCTATCTATCTATCTATCTATCTATCTATCTCCATCTGTCCATCCACTCAACAACCTATCTATCTATCTATCTATCTATCTATCTATCTACTGACTCACCCATTGTCCATCCACTCAACAACCTACCCATCCATCCATCCATCTTTTATAATCTGTTCATCCATCTGTCTATCTGATTATCAACTGGCATTCTAAACTCAAAAAAGTTGGAAACAATGACTTGAATTGGCATTTATGACGAGAGCATAACCTTCGGTTTAGTTTAGTGCTTTATGTGAGTCAGATGTGCGCAGAAGAGATAAATTAAGAGCAGAATATATTTTTATGAAATCTCTAGTGAATCTCGATTCTCAGGCACATGCCAGCTGTGTAGTGACCACAGTCTGGCCTCAGAAGAACTACAGACAGGGAGGAACTAACGTGAGCATATCAACTAAGAAACAAAAAAGGAGAATGAAATGAGAGAAGAAGTGGGCAAATATATATTCTAATTGTGCTATTAATAATCACAAATGAGATAATTAATATTGCAGCTGTTTCTCAAAGCAAATTCATGGAGCTTTCTTGAGGAAAATTTCCTGTATTCTCGCATGTCTCGTCAAGAGTTTGAAAGTAGATCTGAACTGTCTCAAACTGTGCTCAGATTTGCCAAGATCCTGACGTCTGCTATCAAAAGTCATAGATCTCATATGAACTCAAACATTTATTCTCAGATTCATCCAAGAGCATATGATCTGAGCTGTTATCCACATTCATTTTATACTGTATGTCAACAATTGTCTCCATTTGTGTCCTAAGGGCTCCTTAAGGACTTTTAAGAGAAACATCTGAGACATAATTGATTCTACCAAGAAGCCCATCAAGTGTCAAAAAGGAACGTCTGAGCCATAACATTGTTACACAGTGTTGCACATTGTTACTCCATTAGACATATGGTCTTCATTGAAGTTTGACTGACTGCTCTAATTCTCCTCTTTGTGGTTCTTCTTTCATTTGTTCCTGGCCCTATGACACAACACATAAAAAATATTCCAATAAAATTCCAAATAAAAGTGTCCAGCATTTTAACACCTTCAGTAAATCAGCGCCCGTCCATCAAACCTCCAGACTGTCACTCACAGACTGTGCCAATGCTGACCAGCGTATTAATGTTGGGCAACCAAAAAGTAGCTCCATTCACAGCTGTGCCATATTTAAGCATGCATACCGTGCATTTTCTGCTCTAACCGCAACCTTGGCCTTCAAAAGCTCAGACACACGTTTAGCACAGGCAAGCGGATTTATCTGCTTAGATGGCATGACTAACATGGGAATTATGACCTTTAAACACTTTGCATTCATCTGATCTCTGTTTATTTCGGTAATGCGCTGAGGATATGCTATAAAGGGGTGGACCGAATGCTTTTGATTTTACTGGATTTAATGGCTTGTCCCGTAATTCGTATGTTTCTCATACGACGCAGGATGTGTTGAGTGTTTTACCAAAGCAGATCCATATGCAATGATGAAAAGGCCATAAATGTCTGCATGAATGTGAATCCATACGTTTCTAAAAGAGATGAAACAAGAATGTGATCTCGTGGATGTTATGCTACAACTTCAGGCCGTTTAAAGTCAAACAAGGACAGAGGCATCATGCACTTCATATTTTTGTAGCGGGTAACAAGTGAGCCAGAATTGCCACTGGTGCTACAGAAAATATAAATATGTATAAATATATACTGTAACACTGTAGCTGTGGGCTGTAGCTACCCTTACGAAAAAGAAGTTTATTCAAGTGTGCTATTAGTATACTTCTTTTAAACTAAAAAATAGGAAAGTATACTTTGTCTACTTTTTATGTACTTCTCAGAAATGGGCTTTATGTACTTCTCAGAAATATACTTAAAATGACATTTAAGTATACTTGACTTATAGCCTACTTAGAAAAAGTCTAAATATATTTGAGCTATACTTGTGTTCCTAGAATCCGTGTTTTCATTGTTATACTGTAGGGGGCGCTAGTACACATTTTCTGTACAGAATTTCCAAAAAACACAAGTGAAGAAGAAACCGAAATAACAGATACTTCCACATGTATTCTAACACGGTCATCAGACATAAAACAGTATCAAAACTGTGTAAAGTCGATGTAATGTCGACCAATGAAGAGGTAATAATGATCGTTTTGATAATTGTTCTGAATCCAATTCATAGTCTTTTTTTCAGCTTTTTGTTCAAAATGTTGTTTATTTATTTTCTTTTTTTTTATTTATGAAACTTACCCACATTCAAGTGTTTAAAAAAAGAATGCATGACGCTAGAATAAAATGTTTTTGTTTACAAGCAGATACCCTGTTCTTTCTTTTGGTGTTTTGTATGTTCAGATATTTATATAACAAAATATATACAAATTAATACCTAAATAGGGACATAGTAGTATACTTAAAGTATGATGTAACGTTCACTTAAAGAAAACTTATGAGTATACTTGCAGTATAAAACTACTAAACTAGTAGTTTACTAAGACTATACTTCAAAGTGTACTAAAAATGCTACTACAAGTATTTAATTAGAAAACTATCAGTATTCATATAAGTTCACTTTTAGTATAGTTGCAGTACAAGCTAAACATATTGTTGTAAACTAGTTGTGTACTTAAAGTTTACAACTGTTATACTTAAAGTATACTTAAAAGTATACTTTTATATACTAGAAAGTGGGCCAATTTAGTCCCAAGGAGTATTGAAATAGTACACTTACAATATGTTCAACAAAAGATTAAGCCTGAACAATCTCCTGCTTTGTTTCATACTAAAAAAAAGACTTTCATCAAAGCTTATGAGATGTTACAGTGTTGAATCCATTACCACAGAGCCAACGGGCAAGTGACATCCAAATTAAACAATTTGGACACAGACAACGATCGCTGCAGTGAGGAGAACAAAGGGAGGATGAGAAAAGAGGGAGGGATAAGAAACAGGAAAGAAAAAGGAAAAGATGGGAGATTTTTGTCAGAGACAGACAAAACAAGATCCATGTTTGATTCGCTGATTCCTTGTAGTTATTTGTGAAATTTACAAGCAATTTCTGAGTGAAAATTATTTTTATGCCAAATTTATCTCAGTGTAGCATGCAAAATGTGTGCAAACAGATGGAAATAATGTGTGGTTGATTTCAAACTTCGAAGCAAAGGCTTTAGGATTATGACCTGGATAGACTGGCACCACGACGACTTAAATATTTACATATCAGAAAATACTCACATTTAAATGACGAAGCATCAAATGAAAGTATGCAGCCCTTCTCCAGAGGACCCATTTACTGGAGCCATGTCATTTAAGAATGTCAGAAGTCTGAATAGAATCCGTCTGGTAAATTTGCTCTTTGGCGACAACAGGGCTGGACTGCTGTTTTGTAAAACCAAGTTTGAACCGACTGAAAGGCTACTGAAATAAAACAACCAGGCTTAATATAATGAGTTTTTATATGAGTCATATTGAGCCATCTGCAGCTGTAAACTGTATGGTTTGTTCCATATCCAGTCTTGAACAGATTCAATATGTAGTTATTTTGAGCACTAACATCTCTAATCCTATGTACAGTAGACTGACTCATTTATTACTGGCATAACATAAGGCCCACACTGCATCTTATTCAACAGCAACGGTGTTGCTAACTAAAACTGAAATAATTAAGCTGAAATAAAATAAAATATAAATATTAGATGAAAAACAAAAATTAGAAATGTAGCCTTACAAATTAGTTGAAGCACTGAAATGAATACAACTAAAACTGATTCAACAACAAAGCTAAATAGAAAAAAAATAAAAATGACATAAGCACATCACAAAAATACTACAAAGTAGCTACACATACAATTAAAGGCAGGGTATGTGATTTTTCAAAAACACTTTAGAAAACTCTAAATATAAAAATAAAAGCTAATCCATAATAAATATTAAAATATTAATATATAAATCATTATAAATAACACCACCAGGAACAGGCATTCAAAATAGTAATTTATCATTTATTATCTTTTTTTTTTTCAAGCAACAGATAAATACAACATAAATATAACATTTCAATATATTAGATGTTTT
The DNA here is from genome assembly GCF_001515625.1 of Sinocyclocheilus rhinocerous. NCBI lineage: Eukaryota > Metazoa > Chordata > Actinopteri > Cypriniformes > Cyprinidae > Sinocyclocheilus > Sinocyclocheilus rhinocerous. The sequence goes on from NW_015652416.1 coordinate 75,351, forward strand.
GCCACTGACATATTTTGACATAATTTTCCTGCACCTACAGTTAATTAATCACATGACATTTATGTCTCAGGTGACTGACTCAAAAGTTCTATTGCTCAGATCTGATCATCCATAAGCAAAGACACATGTGATTTGAAAAAAGGATTTCAAATCACATACATACTGATAACTTTATCCAGATATAATAGACATCACTGATGTTACTTATTTTAGTATCACAGATTTAAATTCAATTTTAAATTTTTGTCAAAGTTTTCCAATTTTGCATTTTCATTTTATTTAGTTAAAGGTTTAGTAATTTTATTGTATGTTATTTTATTGTCATTTGTTACCGTTTTCTTTAAATCTATCTGTATCCGTTTTAGTTTAGTTATTTTAGTGCATCAAGTTAAACTAAATGAAAATGAGAAATATGGCCTAGGTAACTAGCTGAAATAAAACAAGGTTAGATTTAAAAAAAAAAATACTTTACTTATATACTTTACTTCAGTTAATGTTTATTTTATTTCAAATATCGAAAATGTGTATTATGGTTTTAGCTTTATTTTAATAACCCTGCATGTTCTTTCTTTTTTGCAGGATTTAGAGACGAGTAAATCCAAAATTATATTCAATATTCAGTATATTCTAAATGTGACCCTGGACCACAAAACCAGTCATAAGGGTCAATTTTTTGAAATTGAGATTTATACATCATCTGAAAGCTGAATAAATAAGCTTTCCATTGATGTATGGTTTGTTAGGACAATATTTGGCCGAGATACAACTATTTAAAAATCTGGAATCTGAGGGTGCCAAAAATATCGAAATAATGAGAAAATCACCTTTAAAGTTGTCCAAATGAAGTTTAGCAATGCATATTACTAATCAAAACTGACGTTTTAATATATATTTACAGTAGGAAATTTACAAAATATCTTCATGGAACATGATCTTTACTTAATATCCTAATGATTTTTGGCATAAAAGAAAAATAGATAATTTTGACCCATACAATGTTTTTTTTGGCTATTGCTACAAATGTACCCCAGAGACTTAGGACTGGTTTTGTGCTCCAGGGTCACAAATGTGAATTGCTTGTGTGCTTCTATCATAAATTTCTTTGATGAAAAGCATCTGCTAAATGCATAAATTTAAATGTGAACAAGTGTTTAAAACCAAACCCTTAAAAGAATAATCCACCCCAAAAATGAATATCTTGTGTTTGGTGTTTAACACAAGAAATAAATTCACGCAGATTTACAACGACATGATGGCTGGAAATTACAGAATTTTCATTTTTGAGTGAAGCTGCCTCTTAAACATCCTCCAAAGATTCCATTACAATTACAAAAACCTCCAGTGACTAAATCCTTCCTCGAAAGTGATGAGAACAGTCTGGGAACTAGAAACCATGGATTTGTTTACCAGTGGACTGACAAAAACCTGTGCATTGTAACTCCAAAAATTGCACTATGGACCTTAAATGATCGGAGGCCATGCAGACAATGTCAGGAACAAAACACCCGAGACGTGTGCTTACAGCAACTACACAGACATAAGCCTCCATTCCAAAGCATCTCAGAAGTCTGCATAAAAGATCAAACTAGTCTCCGCTCATCAGCAAGACACGCTTACACCAAAGAGTGAAGCAGAGTGAAAGAGTCGAGTGCTGATGCACCACATGAGAGAAGCTAGTGACTCACGGTGGAGGCAATGGGGACGGCGCACAGGGGCCTTGTTAGTGGTTGAAGTGACTGAGCAAGAGACAGCTTTATGTCCTTGAACATATTTTTGGGGCCCATTAGCAGAACCTCCAGCGGTCGCTCCGCCGTGTCTCTGTCTCAGTCCTTCTTATTTTGCAAAGAAATATTTTTCATACTTACCCATTTTTCCTATCACTAGATTAGATTAGACTAGCAATTCAAAGATCAGAATTCAAAAACATAAAGGTTAAGATATTTTGAGAAAATGAATTGTATGATATGCTAATTAATTAATCAAATACATTACAATTCATTGCACATCACTAACTGATGAGAAATGAAGATAATTTCATTATCTAACCCATTTTACTTCTGTAAAATATGTGGTCATATTTACTGTTGTCTGGCAAAAGTTTTGCAGGTATAATCCTGGGATTTGAATAGAAGTCCAAGTGACTGGGTGATTCTTGGAATATCACTTTGTGTGAGGGGGAAAATTTTCCTGCACCGGTTTTGCAATGGTTTCAAGATAGTAACGCAGATTTGTTGTGTTGACCAATAGAAAACTGTTTGGTTTGCAAGTCATTTCTGTGTGAGTTACACTACTGATCATATAAAATGGACATTTTGCCACTGAAATTAAGCTAATGTGACCTCAACTTAATGCAATGGATTTCTGACTATGCCAGACAAATAAATATTAAGCGTTTATTGTCAGAGAGTGATGGAAAAATAAGAGGGTTAACTGAACATTTCTTTGTAACATGCACATGAAATGCTCACAAATAGAGAGAAAAAATAAAAATAATAATAAAATGACACAAGCACATAGCAAAATAACTAAAACTTAAACTAAAATGAAATGAAAACTGAAAATATAAAAGCTAATTCAATTTTATTAATAAATAGTATTTAAATCATACTAAAATAACACTGCCAGAAAAAAAGTCATTCAAAAAATAAATGCATAAAAAATTATAATTAATATTACAAATGACATGAGCACGTACAATTACTAAAACTCAAACTAGAATTAAAACAGAAAAAAATAAAGCTAATGCAAAATATTAAATAAATACTATAATAGTATATAAATTAATTTAATAGTAATTTATCATAACTTTGCTGCACTGACCAACAGAAGCTGCTTGGTTTGAAAGTGATTTACTTAAAATAAGAGGGTTAACTGAACATTTCTTTGTAACATGCACATGAAATGCTCACAAATAGAGAGAAAAAATAAAAATAATAATAAAATGACACAAGCACATAGCAAAATAACTAAAACTTAAACTAAAATGAAAACTGAAAATATAAAAGCTAATTCAGTTTTATTAATAAATAGTATTTAAATCATACTAAAATAACACTGCCAGAAAAAAAGTCATTCAAAAAATAAATGCATAAAAAATTATAATTAATATTACAAATGACATGAGCACGTACAATTACTAAAACTCAAACTAGAATTAAAACAGAAAAAAATAAAGCTAATGCAAAATATTAAATAAATACTATAATAGTATATAAATTAATTTAATAGTAATTTATCATAACTTTGCTGCACTGACCAACAGAAGCTGCTTGGTTTGAAAGTGATTTACTTTCACTTAAACTTAAAATTGACCTTTTCTCCTGCAGAAATGTGCTGAAATGTGACCGTGCTGTAATGCAATGTATTTCCAACTAAAAGCAGACATTAAACTAAAAAACCAAATGTGCAATGTGTACTTGGTTTTATCCGACTGGAATTGCTCGATTATCAGAAGAAATTTTGAAAATATAAGAAAAAAAAACATTTCTACTGTATATAACATGCACTGATAAATCACTCACAATAAGACCAGGAACATGTATTAATAAAGACGGTCACTTTGGCTAGCGCAATTAGTTATGACTTTATGTTTTTAACATTTTAACCAGAACATAAGCACAAACAGTAATAGTTCACTAATGTAAGCCACATTGTCTTCCAGCTGGTCTTGTAACATCAAAGAAAAACTTTAGATCTATGCATGCTTTCCAATATCCAGGTCATTCTCAAACATTTAGCAGAGCTTAATCGAACACAACTGGACCTCTATGCCCTTTAAAAACAATTCAACTGCAGTGGGTTTCATATGGTTTACATGGTCATACATGAGCATCCGTGGTAGCAAAACAAAATCCCAGCCAGCACAACAACACTAAACCTGGAACGAATTCACTCGCTGATGGAAAATCAACTCAAGAACGGCAGATTATACGAACAGCTAAAATATGACTGTCACAATGGGCCCACCAACATCTCCTACTGTAGGCGTTTGGAAGAGGTGGGCAGAAGAACTCTAAACATCTTTCAAGGAGTAAGAGTCTGGAGCATGAAGTGAGTCATAAGAACTCCAAACCACTTCCCAAATATCATTAATCTCAGTTAGTGTCTGGATGCAAGCAGTCAAGTCAATGATTGACTCGGTCAACTCAACGTTTCTCTATTCTTCTTGTCAGAGCCAGATCATTATAAAACATGCTTCACAGCAGGGTCAAGGTTTGGCTGGTTATATGTAGCCTCATTAAGCCGAAACTACATCATCTGGACACAAAAATCTTCTTTCGTCATTCCAAGGCATTCAGGCATTTTGAATGAATAAATTTTTCTGAAATGGAATTTTACTTTTATTCTTATGGTGTAAAATCAAATACTTTCAGAGATAAATTGAGAAAATAATGTGAATTCAGAGTTTTTGCCTCTAGTGGCAGACCACTTATCTTACATTAACAAAAAATAATTTTTTGGGTGGGCCAAAAAATAATTTGAGACGTATACACTGCCAGTCAGGAATATTTTTGATTTTTCAAGTATTTTTGAAAGAAGTCTGTTATGCTATGTTATACCAAGGCTGCATTTATTTGAGTAAAATACAATAAACAGTAATATTGTAACGGGGCGAACGAGACGAGAGACATGCGGATCCATCTGCAAAGCTTTATTTTCAAACATGGTCAAAACAGGCTTGGGTCAGACACCAGCAAACAGATATAGACAAGGCAAGACAAAGAGTAATCCATATACAGGCGTGGGTCAAACAATGGCAAACGTAATCCAGGGGGTGAGGCAAACGGGTAATCCAAAACATGCAATAATCCAGGCAAGGGGCAAACAGAGTCCAAATAACAAAACAAGAGAATAACAAGACAGGCAGGTGATCAAGAAACAGGCAATCAGGCAACACGACGTGACTAAACTAAGACTAGAACTAGGAACAAGAACTGGAAACTATGACTGAAAACTGTCTCCGTAATGTTGCGATCACTAGAAGAAAGATACACGCAAACAATACTCAGCAGTCTGTAATGGTTTGAGTGTGGCTTATGTAGTGTGTGTGATTGGTTTCAGGTGAGCTTGTGATTAGTGCAATGGAGCATGGGAAATGTAGTCCAGGGTGACGTGTAACAGTTTGTGTAGTGTGAGAGTCAATGTAATCGGAAAGGGTGACCTCTGGTGGCAATCGGACGGAAGTCCATGGACAGGATTCGTGACAAATATGGTGAAATATTATTACAATTTTATTACAATAAAAACAAAGCTGAATTTTCAGCAGCCAGTACTCAACTCTTCAGCATCACATGAATAATGTTTTTACGAGTTTTTGCTGCTTAATATTTCTGTGGAAAGTCAATTTAATGTTTCCTTGGCTGCTGAATAAAAGTGGAAAAAAAATCAAAGTACAGGTAAAACACCTGTTTAAAAATATCATTACACAAAATTCCTTCATTTTAATACAGCACAGTACTTTATCACCTATTTTTATGGATTTATTTAGAGTGTATATTTTATATGTTAAATGCTGGTAAACAATATCATGTTATATTAAAAATTTACATTATATGTAAACTGGGACACCTGTACATATCCTTTCAGCATGTAACATTATGAGATTCTGCAGGTGCTGACATCCTCGACCACTGCAGAGGAAACAGAAAATAGAAGGAAATGTCAAAGGGAACTGAGTGGAGCTCAATATCAGTATTAAATTCACTGTATTTTCATAATCACTTTAGAAACGGAGGCATGAAACTTTCTTTGGGCCAACAGTGTAACATTAAACCAGCCTTCAATGGGTCTTCTGAGAACTCAAACACACAATACACTTCAGAAACCTGTAGAAAACAAAGTAAACTTGCACCAAGACACGCACTGTGGTCTCTTAGCAGTAATGGAGCTGGCTGCTGCAATGACATACTGACAGCTTCTGCAGGGAGGTAGTGATTGCTTAATGGGACTCTGAAACCACCATCGTGTATGTATAAACATACCAGTGCTTTTATTCTCCATGTCTGCACTGCAGATAATGTGTGACTAAATTATTCATATGTAGACAGGTGAAAAAATGATGCAAACACATAAACTGCTGTCATGGCGGACAGAGGAATGAGTTGCTGCCTTAATCTTCTTAATCTATTTGTGAAATGAAATCTCAAATGTGCAATCTTCTTTATATTTCATTTACTGGATTTACAGTACAGCCAAAATATACTATTATTTCCATGAGAGAAAGTATAAAAAAATACAGGCCAAAATATACAAACCCTGCTGAAATTCCGCTCTGGTCCTGGCTAGTTAGCCTGTTACTAATTTAACTGGTAGACTAGCATAATCATGCTAATGCATGAATGCAATTTTATAATTTAGAAATACATTATTATTTAAATTATACAAATACGGCATATACAGTTCATATATAATCTATTTTTATTCATTTGATTCTAATTTTTATTATTATTTATATAATAATAAACATTATAGTAAGTATGTGTGTATATATATATATATATATATATATATATATAGACAGTACATATATATTTCTAAAGATAGATAGATAGATAGATCTATTAAACAGATACATATATAGTGTGCAAACACACACAAAATGGTTCAATGTTTTAGTCTTTTAAAAAGTCTTTGGTCACAGCTCCCATACTTGCAGAATAAAAGCACACAGATGCATCTGAGTCGCATATCAGATTGCACTGGGTGTTTTCCTCCCTGTATTTGATTGTAAGTATAAGTGACTGCTGCAAACCTGAAATCAGGAAGACTAAAGAACACAATGATCCCTCACAACAGCTGTAAATCAAAAACCATAATCAACACTGCCGAGTGCAAATGGACAGCAGCGCTCCGTCCCGCTGACCCCAGCCCTGTCCCGAACAACCATAAGGAATGACTTACTCACATCAAAGACATTCCTGCTCTGAAGGATGGGACAACAGAAAAGTAGACTGGATTGTATTTGTGTGTTTGCAAAGTGGGACACAACTGCTCTGCAGACCAAAGGCGTTTACTCAAGTACAGGATTGGCAGAAGGAGCAGATTACAGATAGAAGAAGGGCTGGAGATGGAATCATTGGCTCCGGTCTGGAAAAGCCCAGGAGAAAAAGGCTTAAGCTCAGAGCAGGGGGTCAAGGTTTGGCTGGTTAGCTGCAGAAGTTAGCCTCTGCTGGTAGATGCTGTAACTACATCATTATGTGGGTAAAAAACACATTTTGGCAAAAACGATGTTTGTTCGTTGATAACCATTTTGCATTAAATCAAAAAAATTCTATTTTTTCATTTTCATATATATATATTAGGGATGCACCGATACTGGTATCGGTATCGGCCCCGATACTGAGCTCCTGCACTCGTACTCGTTAAAATGCCCTGATACCAAACGCTGATACCACACAGCATGCGATAAGTGCCGTATTCAGACAATGAAACACCGACAACAGAACAACAGACAGCAGAATGGTTATTAGAGATTAAGGATGTCTACGAAGTATATGTATGCAATGAATATAATGTTAAAATTCAGTATTAATGCCTGTATAGCTGACGTGTGTGAGCTGATAAGCAACGCACGCAGAGTGGGTTGAGCGCGCGGCGGCGCACATGCACAAGCTTGTCGAGTTAATATACCTTTCTCACAGACATCACTGGCCATAACTATTAGGCTACAAAAAGCTCAAATGCTCACCGATGCTCCAGAAGGAAAAACAGTGCATTAAGAGCCAGGGGTGTAAACATTTGAACAGAAGAAGTGTACTACATTTTTCTCATTTTGTCTAAACCATATATATATATATATATATATATATATTAGTGGTGTCAA
>NW_015652416.1:83614-111403 GCF_001515625.1 Sinocyclocheilus rhinocerous
CAGTTTAACGCGTTAAAAATATTTAACGCAATTAACGCAGGGGTGGGGCTAGAGTTGGCCACCCCACTCACAACTGCTGCTTCTGTCACTTTTTCTCTTGACAAGAAGTGCATTTATTCAGTCACAGAACGACTGAGAATGGGAGACGTTTCAGCCGCGCGCTCCACTTCACTTCAGCGCCAGGCGCGAGTCAAGTGAGCGCGGAAACGGTACTGTGCTGGCAGCGCGTGCTCTTCATTTACACACACAAAGGCGCCGGCGCGCGCTGTAGCCTGTATCCTTTCATATCAAAGCGAAATAAACTATGTGCATGCAATGTCGTGGTCAGTTAAGTCATGAAGTTACCAAAAAGGCGATTAAAACTGCCTTAAAACTGTGCGTGCATACTTACATGTTTCCCAGAAAACAAAATAAGTTCAATTTTCCCAGATCTTCAAATTCAAAGTTTTCATCTCCAGGCTCTCAAAGGAACAGTTTACCCAAAAATGAAAATTTTGTCATCATTTACTTACTCTCATGTCATTCCAAACCAGTATGAATTTCTTTCTTATGTTGAACAAGAAGAAGATATTTTGAAGAATGCTGGTAATCACACAGTTGATAATCCCCATTGGCTTCCACGGTATTTCTTTCCCTACTATGGAAGTCAATGGGGACCAAAAACTGTTTGGTTCTTCAAAACTTATACAGGTCGGGAACAAAATGAGGGTGAGAAAATGATGACAAAATGTTCATTTTTGGGTGAACTATGCCTTTAACGCATCGTCCCTCTTCCCCCATACCCCTCCCCCCCCTTCTGGAGCATCAATGAGCGTTTGAATCTTTTGTAATAGTTACATATGAGTCCCACTGTTGTCCTCAGTGTGAAAAGATTGATCCCAAAACCATACAGTCAAACATCTTTTATGTGAAATATCTTATTCAGGTCAGCACTAAAAAAAACCCCCAAAAAAACCTTCCATTTTGTATGATCCCTCTTATTTTGCTAGAATAAGTAACATTTTGCAGATACTGCAAAGTATATGTAAACTTTTGTTCACAACTGTATACATACATACATACATATAGTATGGTAGTTAAGCTAATTAAAGAAAACAAATCTAGAATTATTTTGACCCGTGCTCTAGGCTAAACCCACAGCTGTTCTGCATGGGACTGTGCACGTGTTCAGGACAAATAAGAGCTGTTGTCTCACAGCGACCCAGGTTTAAGTCTGACCTGGGTCACATCCTGATCTCCCAGCCCCACTATCCTGTCTACACTCTACAGTCCTATAAAAATGGCGACAAAATAAAAATAAATAAATAAATACTGGGCCAATTAACATCACTGTCAAGCCATCTTTATTTGATAAAGTTTACTTTTTCAAACTAGATTGTGTCAGAGCAGAACCATGAAAATGTAGAAGGATGAGTCAAAACCATTTGATTTACCGTCAGTCTGTCCATGCTGTAGAGTGTGTTTGTGCTTCAAAGAATGATTGGTGCTTTGTTTTCATGCAGGCATGTGAGTTGCTGAGTCATAATTTATGAGAGGAATCTATTACAGGTTCTGGATTTGACTGTTCAACATGGAGTCTCACCAAACTGAACTTCAGTGGAGGAAATGATTAAATCTGGATGTGACCTGCTACAACAAATATACTATTAAACAACTTATCACATCAAATACAAACTGTAACTGAAAATACAGAGCGTGAACTCAAAGGCCTTCAGATGAATTACACGCTGAATAAAATGATACGGTGCGATCTGAAAACTCGAATCCAGCCAAAGTGGATGTTGTGCATGTGTGTACACTATTGTTCAGTATGATTTGTTTTGAATTAAATGCATACCGGTACTTTTATTAAATATTTTTTGGATTAATTTTAAATTAAACTGATCAAAAGTGACAGCAAAGACATTTATAATGTTACACAAGATTTCTATTTCAAATAAATGCTGTTGTTTTGAACTAGTAAAACTGCATCACAGTTTCCACAAAAATATTAAGCACCACATTGATATTGTTTTTAACATTGGCAATAATAATGTTTTTTTGAGCAGCAAATCAGCACATTAGAATGATTTCTGAAGGATCATGTGACACTGAAGACTGGAGTAATGATGCGGACAATTCAGCTTTGCATCACAGGAATAAATTACATTTAAAATATATTCACATAGAAAAAAGTTATTTTAAATTGTAACTTATATTTTATAATATTAATGTTCTTACCGTATTTTTTGCTCAATTAATTTCAGCCTTGGTGAGCATGAAAAACTTATTTAAAAAATGTTTCAAAATAAAAGACACCAAACTTTCGAAGTGTAGCATTTATTAAACATCTAACCATGTGATAGTGTCTGAAGATAATCAATGCTTTACTCTTAAATAAAGCCAAATAAAGCCACAGAGAGACATTTTGGTGGTGCATGTGGAAAACGATATTTCCATCTGTGTTTCATATATACTTGCATGCACAAGCACACTCAAAATCCTGTCTGGCGTCACATTTTTTGTGCTTTCATGTTTCACTATATTTTATTCAGCCTGTAATTTAACTGGCCAGTCTAACAAGAAGTGTTCATGCCCTGTGTTTGCATTTGCAGTAAGTGTATTGTGTACACCCAGAATCAAATCATGCTCACCTCATTGCAGAAACCACGAATATCATGTGATATGATATCTGGAAGGATGTGTGTTTTAAGTTAGATGATGTTCAGTTTGTTGGGACACCACATTGAACAGACAAATCCAGATTCCTCTCATAAAATATGACTCACTAACTTGCATGCTTGCATTCAAATATATGTAAATTGTTATTAAACGTCTGATTGTTTCTAACTACAGCAAAGAGACAGAATGGTGTCAAAATCTACAAAAGAGTCAAGCCACTAACCTGTTTCTGTGATTTCCTAGTGCTGCACATCAGACAATCTGTTGATACACACAGAAGATAATCATTATATTAGTAACTAGTTACTAAAAAATACTGACAAGCATATTTAGTCTCAGTGCGTAAAGCAAAATAAAGACCTATGAGAGATGGAAAAGTGCTTCACCATCAAAACTTAATGCTTCATGATTGGTATTTTTACAGATACATCAGATGTTGATATGACAATCATATCATTTTGACTGGTGATTACTGTACTTCCCATGCAAATAATTAACCATTTACACAATTAACACCTTGTCACTTCAAGTTCAATGCATTAAATTTAAACGTCTTGAACTTTAGACTGTAATTTAGAGTGCAATTCAACTTTTGGGTGACGTTGTGACAGGCCTATCATTTTTGTGTCAAATAAACATTATATTTACAGTAATATTCTGCTACGGGCTTGTGTGCCGCTCCACATCTCTGCATCAGAAGAATCTCCTTCTTTAAGTGTGTGTATAATTCAGCTCACATGACAGTCCATTTTCAGCATCAAGACCAAACAGTCCTCACAAAATGAGTTTTGCTGTTTTATTTCCAGTTCAGCGTCGGAATATTGAGGCCATAGATATTGTTTAGCATGGCTTTTTACTCTGTGGCTGTAAGAAATATGATTTTTTTCCCCCTTCGGTTCAGCTGTTTTGGCTGAAGCGCTGCTTGCACAGGCTTTGACTTCGTGGAAAATGTGCTACAAATCACAAAAAGGGCAGAAACCTTTAATTCCAGGAGCTTCTATATAACTATAATCAGTGTAAGGAATGGAATAATTGTGAAGCATTTTAATGAAGATGTCATTAGTCTTTATGCTTACCATTTAAGTTGTATGACAGAAAGTAATGAGCAATTAACAGCTACTAATTAATGTTCTCAAATGCTGCTCGGTTAATATATCCGGATTAATTTAAGAGAGTTTATAAACAAATTTGTGAGTGATTCAATTTGACATAAACATTCGCTGCTGTAATGGATTTGTTGGCTTATGTCATACGGACAAATCATCTCTCAGAACGCTTTATCTTTGCAAAGCACAGACACATTTTCTCGTGTCACTTGATGAAGTCAAGAGTTTTTTTCCCCTTTCTTTGATTGTTACCATGGCAATAAAAAACCTCCCGTGTTGCCCCATCATTAGAAGCACCTGTTGGCACTGCCATGGCGATGAGCGGGCGCTAATGTGACCCGCACTGACGTGGACATTGACCCTGGATGTGAGGGGAGCTATGGGCGAGTGCGCAGGGTTACTGGCGCATGGCTTTGTGAGGCTTACCTCTAACACAGAATGACAGAGTTCAGCGGATTACAGCCTCTAGAATACTAGCAGAGCTGATTAGCTGGCCCGTCCATCAGCCAACATGTCATAATACACGACTCCGCCCCCTAAGAAACTAAACCCCTCCCATCTTAAATGCCAATGAGACATAAATCAGAGTAACCTAACCTAACCCAACCCAACCCAGCCTAACCTAACCTAACCTAACCTAACCTAACCTAACCTAACCTAACCCAACCCAGCCTAACCTAACCTAACCTAACCTGTCAACTGAGGGCTGAACGATTAGCATTTTTTCCTGAGGGAAAAAAAAAAAAAAGTAATAATAATAAAAATTATTGGAAAAAAATCTCTAGTTTTGTTTTTAGGGCTTAAAATTTTAAAACAAATACTATTTTATTAAAAAAAATCTAAAATAAATACTTGTATATATTTATTTTAGTTTTTTTTAATAAAATAGTATATACAGTATGTATATGTATATATATATATATATATATATATATGTATATAGCTTTTTTAAAAATCATTAAATAAACATTTTTACTAAACAGTTGTATGCTCTACATTGAGTGCCAAAAACAACTGTTATAAACAGCATTTTTAACATAAAAAGGAAGCAGAAGAACAAGGTAAATTCACAAATTATAGATAAATGGAAACAAAGAAAAAAATCAACTGGTCAGAGGTAGAATGTTCTGTAACACATTCAGTGTCCTGAACATAGTTAACATGTTACTGTCATTTTTTTCTGAAAATGCAAGGGACTATTAAATATCATCTCAAGTTAATGTCCTTCAGAGAAATACAATTTAAAGTCCAATTTGCTTGCTTGATGTTTAATTGCATAATATGAGTCACTTTGGAATATAAGCCACAGCACATTGCAGATGATAAAAAATGCAACTTATATTTCAGGAAATATGTTACAAGATGTATGTGTAACAAGTGGTTCCCCGCATTATTACAACAAAACGTCTTGTGATTACAGTACTGAGCCGCTGCAATGGAGCAGCTCTAATGTGTACTGTGCTATTAAAATAGAGATGAAATACGATAGAGCAATAAAATGAACTGTGAAAGTAACAAAAGCTTGTACATTACCTTTTAATGGGCATAATTAAAGTCTGCGTGAACCAGAAGTTGCTGCTAACGTTATGCTGAAGTTTTATAACCTTAATGTTTCACAGCATTGTTTATGAGGAATCAAGAATAAACACCAACCTCTTGGTATCTCAGTATCTTCATGCTTCACTCGGAATGGTTCTGGATCACTTCTGTTCTCAGTGTAATCTTTAATAAACTCTTCCTTTACCGATTTATGTTCTTCCTGATGGTCTGAATGCATGACTTGCACTTGTAATCTTGCACTTGTAATTAGTGATCGCTTTAAATAAAAAAAGAAGATTTGTGATGCTTCAAAAACTTTGCAAATATTTTGTTTTGCAACAGCAGTTCGGAGAAGGTCCCTTCTGCTTCTTCTTCTGGTGTTTAATGGAGGTTGGCAGGCCAATATGGTGCACTGGGCAGGAGTGTGGAGTGGATGTTGGGAAGTTGGGAAACAATACGGGATGTAAAAAAAAAAATGGTATCCTAAATTCTATTGATCCGTCTTGTAATGTTTGTTTGTTTGTTTATTTCCTTCTTAACGCCATTCCAGCATCTATGGCTATATTCATGGCGAGAACCAGTTAATCCATACACAGATTGATCCATACACAAGTCATATCTTTACGCACATCCGGGGACAATTTAGAATGTTCAATTAACCTAACCTGCATGTCTTTGGGCTGTGGGAGGAAACCGGAGCACCCGGCGTGAACCCACACAAACACAGGGAGAACATGCAAACTCCACACAGAAAGGCCTCCTGTCCTTGCCGGGGCTCGAACCGGTGACCTTCTTATCCGTCTTGTAATAAATAAATTCATGATATATTCTTTATTGCTTCGGGCCTTCTCTTAACAGAACCTGGAGTGAGAAATTATGTATTCCCAAAGATCTTAAAGCTTGAATTAGTTGAAATCTTGCTTTTTCGTATGTGCACTGCATTTTATATTGTACGTGTTGTATGGTTTCTACTTGTCCACATCTGTCACAATTTCCACAATTTATGTCCAAAACATAAATAACGGAGTACTTTCGAAAAACAATGATTTACTCTACTTTGATAAAGAGATTTCAAAGAGATTTCATGAGGCAATCTCTGATGCTTATAGACTGATGCAATTTAGATGGTATAGTCTAATTTTGCTTTAGAAACGTTTTAAAGTTGCTTATAAAAGTGCTAAATGCCTTAACAGGAAAGTTCACCCAAAAATAGTTGTTTCAAACCTGATTTTTCTTTCAAACATTCTATTGTCTGTGGAACATAATATATGAATATGTGTGTGTATATATATATACTGTATATATATATATATATATATAAGGATTTATTTTATTATATTTACTATTATTACTACATAAAAAAACTTAAAATTAGAAATGTTACCGTTGTAATATTTCACTATAGAATAAAAAATAGAGTATTTACAGAACAACTATACAAAATTAAAATAATAATGAAACAACAGAAATGTCGTGAAACTGTACTATGTAAAAATAAAAATGATTGAAAAAAATCTCTAGCTTTGCTGTGTTTGTTTTTAGGGCTTAAAAATGTAAAACAAATACTAATTTATAGCAAAAAAAAATCTAAAATAAATACTGTACAACTGTACAAAATTTAAATAACAATTACAATACTAATATTTCTTAGAACTGCGATGAACATGAGATTGTACAATGCATTATAAGGTGAATTAATGCACAATTAATGCATTAAAACTACTTTTATAATGCATTATACATAAAGGCTTTAAGTAAATCTATCTATCTATCTATGACTGTTTTAGACTTTACGTGTTTACAAGTAACCTAACCTAACCCAACCCAACCCAGCCTAACCTAACCTAACCTAACCTAACCTAACCCAACCCAGCCTAACCTAACCTAACCTAACCTGTCAACTGAGGGCTGAACGATTAGCATTTTTTCCTGAGGGAAAAAAAAAAAAAAGTAATAATAATAAAAATTATTGGAAAAAAATCTCTAGTTTTGTTTTTAGGGCTTAAAATTTTAAAACAAATACTATTTTATTAAAAAAAATCTAAAATAAATACTTGTATATATATACATAAAGGCTTTAAGTAAATCTATCTATCTATCTATGACTGTTTTAGACTTTACGTGTTTACAAAATATACTTTTACCAGTATGTTTTTACCACACTTTTTCTTTCTCTTTTCAACTGAGTTTGAACTTCTAAACTGGTACTAACCAAAAAACCTCAGTGGAAATCCCAGCAGGCTTTGCGGTTTGCAGGTGGAAGTATCAGTATTTCTCAATAAGCCTTTGAGTATACAGACTTTATGCCTGAAGACACTAAAGAGCAGAGGAGGATTGTGGGAGTTTTCGGGGGTCATTTGTATAGAAGTAAGAAAATGCACCATTCCAGTTTCTCTGGCCACCTCAGGTTGTGTCTCCATGCAGCAAATTCTGCAAAAAGAGAAATACATCAAAATTACTTGGCAGCTAGTTTGTTTGTGTAAAACTAAGGCAGTTTTTTGAACTTCAGGCTGGTTTCAGGTTGGGTTTTTGATGGTTTGGTCACTTGTTAGCTTGCCAAACCATGCTGAACACCAATGCAGGGAGACCAACTAAGACCAGCAGACCACCTTAGGCTATTTTTAGGTGGTCTTTTCTGCCTGTGAGTGAGTGTTGCATCGCTCACTTTCAAACATCTGAACTCAATCTACCATTGTTTTTGCTTTTTGTAACCATACACAGAAGAGAAACTCACCAAATTTTCCAAAAGAGACCCTCCAGCCACAACAGTCCACAAGGCTTGAGTAGCAGGAAACTTTCCCAACAAAATATTAGTCTCTGGGCGAAGGATGCTGGCAGGTCTGTTTGGCTCCAGTCTTACCCTGGAAGTCCGCTAGCCGTTGGAGTACATTATGGGAAAAAGGACACACCATCTGAGCGCTGGAGAGAAACGCACCCGGTTTCTTCCAGAGCTTTTACACACAATGCAGAATTAATTTTACTGTTCGATCTGGCTTGACAAAACTTAGTTTGAGAGCGTCTACCACATACACAAAACATTATGTCCAGAACAGAACAATAAATTTATTACAAGCAACCATAAACAGATTTTACAAGGTGCCCTTTACATAAAGCTCTTTTCGGTTCTGTTTTTACCATGCAGGCCACCATTACATTAGGATTGGGGGTTTTTTTCTGCATCAAGATAAAAAAAGGTCAGCATAACTGATGCACTGCTTCCCGTATGTGTAGTATAAGATTGCACTGAACCATTTTTAATGCACGATGCAACCTAGTAGTAAGCTTAAGAAAAGTAAAAGAAAAGTAAGCTTTTTATAATTTTTTTAATTGCATCTATGGTTTTCCCACCCCCTCCTCCTCAGACTCAATTCTCACACAGGGTTGCCAGATGCAAGGAACAAGCACAACCAACAGTGTTAGGCAACGAGCCTTGATTAGTTGATGTATCCGCATTTTAATATTCATCTAGCCATAGAGCTTTTTAGATGGATGCCGAGGCTTTTTAGGTCAGGTAGATTCTGCAATCTCAGACCAAGTTCGTTTGCTGACTTCCATGGCTGCAATACGCTGTGTTTTGCACCAACTGGCAACCCGGGGTGTCAAAAAAATACTATTGGGTAAACTGGCAGTGGACGGAATCACACAGACCAAAACAAAAACAGACATTCCGACACAGAACACACGATTCAAAGTAGAATAACATTGTTTTTCAGAGAAACAAGTTTGCCAACTCAGCATGTTTCCTAAATATATCTGCAAACATTTCATATTTTTATGCTTTAGTATTACATACAAAACCTTTAATTTCAGTATCAGTTGCATCATGATATTACAGCTGGTTGTTTAACATTTCTATCTAAAACAGTTGTCAAATATCAAATATTTCGCTACCATTAAACAACTGAAGTGTCGCACTGGAATTCACAATCGGTTTCTGTGAACGGCAAAGCCCCGCCTTCTTTGATTTGATTGGCCATCGCGATCATTTTGACTTTGATGAGCGTGGTTAGTCTGGTGGTTACAGCCCTGACTGAAAAAAAACAAAAACAATACGATCAAGTACATCGTGGCAAATCCTAGAGGAACAACTGACCAAGTGCATTATGTTTTAAAAGACCGTTTGCTTATTTTGACAGAAGCGGATTCATGGAAGGATCAGAGGGCTGCAGTATGATTTACCGGTTCATACGGTGTCGGGACAGACGGATTGTGTCTGTTTGTTCCATAACAACATGAGTCCGACTCTCCCTCAGGACACATTACACTGATTAGCCAGACGTTTGATAAACTGGGCCATGATCGAAAGATAAGTCAATACACGCTTGGATGGCAGTGCTTATTCCATGCTGGATCACTTTACACGAAACAAAAAGGTCAGCACGCCTCCTCTAGATTATGCAGCCTCGCCTGTCGACACGGCAACGACCTTTACAGCCAGGTTTTATTTTCATGAATACAATAATTAGTTTCTGAGAATGAGTTACGAAGATGAGGGCGAAGTTGGGCCCTTGTTGTTGGGCTCATGTTGTTGAAGAACAACATATTCAGAACAAAATAAAATCATAGAGAGAAAGAGACGCTTAAGTTCAATTAGAAGGATTATGTTAAAATGAATTAAATTAATTGTTCCTTTCTTAGTGTTTAACAAATAAAATTGTTTTATATTGCATTATCTTTTTTGTTTGCTAATACTACTTGTTTACTGCATTTGTAGCCTATTATTTTATTTTATTTTTTAAATTTAATTTATTCTCTCATTTTAATTTACTCCATTTGCACATTGTTATTTAATTTGATGTGTTATTTAATTTATTTGAATTTATTTCACTTCTTCTGTTCCATTCCTTATTTTCTAATTTATTTTTTATTCATTTTTTAATTTTTACTGCATTTGGACTTTTTCTTAAACATATTTATGATACTTTTAACGATTACTTTCTTAGTGCATTAGCTAATTTTATTTTGTATATTATTTTATTTGATATTACTTGTTCACTGCATTTGTACTTAACTTGCATTTACTTAACTTGTTACATTTCTCTTGCTGAATTTTAATATATTTATTTTTTTAATATGATAATAATGTATATGTAATGCATCTGGACTTTTGCTTATTTTAATATACTTATGATTGCTTGTAATGATTACTTTCTTAGTGCATTAGCTTATTTTATTTTGTATATTTTTTATTTGATAATATTACTGGGTTATTGCATTTGTACTGTTGTTATTTCACTTTCTTTTCAAATTCTACACTTGTAATTTCACTTTATTTTACCTTTTCTGTTTCTGTTTCATTATTTTCAATATATTTACGTTTTAATGTAAGTGTACTTGCTTGCTGCATTTGGACTGCTGCTTTTTTTTTAACAATTTATTTTCATTTTATTTTGCACCATTTCTCATTGCACACAGCTAAGCTGTAAACACTCTTTGGCAACACAAATGCAATTTTTTCTCATGCAAATAAAGCAACTGCAATAGAAACGTCTCAGGTTACTTATGTAACCATGGTTCCCTGAGTAGGGAACGAGACACTGCGTCCTCTAGGGGTCGCTATGGGGAAAGAGAATGATGTGTGCTCCCGGCGCCTATTTATACTATAGTCGCACCGGTAGTGGCGTCATGGCTGTCGCCGGCCAACGAGTTGGTGTTTTTTCAATGTATGCTTCAGACACGGGTCACGACGAGGCGTTCCCCATAGTGACCCCTAGAGGACGCAATTCGAAGTTCCCATGAAAGGGAACTGAGTTTAGGGATAGATAGAAAGCAAAAGGAGATAACAGAAAACGAGAGAGACACAGACTGGATAAATAGTGTCTCTCGTTCACATGTTCCAGCCTGTGTCTGAGGGTTTGTCCTTTTCTGAGTTCATTTAAGGACTCGAGCGGTTATGCTGCATATGTGTGACACCGGTTGCACCCTTCTTCTGACCCATGTTCAGCACATTCGCAATCTTACACACACTAATGTGCTTTTACAACCAATAAAAACCTCTGGAAAAAAGAGCTCTCGTTCCAGCTGAAATAACAATGAGCTGTAAGCCACAATGTCTTTGTCCAATCAGAACACTGCTCTGGACATAAACACATGCATGCATTCACACTAACATTCACTTGCAAACTGTTGATCTAGGTACATTGGTTAAAAATACACAATGCACAGTAGAAACTATTATATTGGGCAAGTACCTTTTTTATCAAAGCTTCGTTCAAGCTAAATGTCTCTCTTTTTCTCTCATAGACACTCACAGTCTCACACTTACCCAGGTAAAACAAAGCATGAGATAACCAGTGATACATGCTGTCACATGTGAGCGTCTCTCAGCGTGCTGTGCTTTATAACAGTGTGAGAATGAGAACCATTCACATCTTGACTGAGTTAAACTTCACATGCACACATGGCTTCGTCACTTTTGTAGGCACATCACACAGTCAATCCAAACCTCACTGCACAGTTTTAGTCTCACACACACACACGGGACATTATTATGTAGTACATTTCATGTATCCATCATATATATACTGTATATTTAATAAAATATAAAAAATAGTTCACCCAGAAATGAACATTTGCTGAAAAATGTACTCACCGTTAGGTCATCCAAGATGTAGATGAGTTTGTTTCTTCATGGGAACAGATCTGGAGAGATTTAGCATTACATCACTTGCTCACCAGTGGATCCTCTGCAGTGAATGGGTGCTGCCAGAATGAGAGTCCAAACAGCTGATAAAAACATCACAATATTACACAAGTAATACACACGACTCCAGTCCATCAATTAATGTCTTGTGAATTGAAAAGCTGTGTGCTTTTAAAATAAGAGATTAATCCATTAAAGGGGTCATATGATGCGTTTTTAAGTTCATATCCATAATTTATAACTTTGCTTTCTCCAGTGAAAAAGTCGTCTCTTCAGGATCAGGAGAGAAATATGCACAGGTCAAGTACCGTTAACAAACAAAAACAGTACAAAACAGTTTTAAAAGAATATATCGGTGGATTTTGATGTGAGAGGACAAAAAAGGATGGACTTTTTTACTGGAGGAAGGGTTACTATGCATTATTTAGGCTATTATGATTATCTTGCCAATGTGTTAAAAAAAATCAAGGCCTAATTAATAGGTTAAATGTCTGAACTTAACTAGATAAAATATCTGAAAGTCTGATACATCCTTGTCAATGTAATTTTAGTATTATTTAAATATTACAGAATTTATTAATATTTTGAATTAGTTTTTTATATTTTGTATTTTAATTTTAGTTTATGTATTTGTAATTTTGTTATGTGCTTTTATTTTTATTTTTTTTATTAATTTTATATTTTTTTATTTAGCTTTAAATTATTTTTGATTTCAGTTTCATTCATTTTAGTATTTTAATGTAAATTTATTTAGTTGCCAAGGAAACATTTCTAATTTTTAAGTTTATTAATTTTTTATTAAAATCAATTTATTACAAAATCAGTATTAGTTACAATAAAGACAATGATTTTTTTTTTTTTTTTACTTCTTTAAAAGTAAAGAAATGATTCTTTTCACACTTTAACAACCAAGTTAAAGTGTGTGTGTGCATACATGCATAAACTTGGTTGTTTTGTCATTTAAAGGTGACATATCATGAAAATCTGACTTTTCCAGGTTTTAAGCCCTGGTGCATCTACCAACTAAGGAAACGTGAAAAAGATTAACCCAGTAACTTTGTTTTGGTAAGCCTTTTTCTTGTCTGAGAAAACTAGCGCGTCTGATTTCGCTCCCTTGGTGACGTTGCAAAGGGATCTCATTATAATATTACCGCCCCTTAATCTGTCAATTTCCACTCAGGGCGCCGTTATTGTGTTTTCGCAAGCGACAACGGTGTACCAGCTCTAATGCCATGGCGAAAGTTTGAGCAAAACACGCTAACTGTTCTGCCTTTGTCTGCACAGACCAGCACAGAACACTATTTAGATCTAAAATAAACATGCGATTTATTTCCCAGCAGTTTACCTTCACAGACATAACCGACTGTTTTTGTAACTTGTGTGTGTTTTTAACGTAAACTTGTGCGTGAATGAGAACTTAGTTTAGTACTCACATGCTGTGACAGCCGCTTTCTGTCCGTGTGCTTCGGATGTGTGCTCTCAGAAAACCATATATCAGAAGTTTAAACTCATATGGTTTAAACCGCATGATTTCCGCGCGATAAACATGATAATCAGAACCATAACAGATGTTTTTTAGGAGGTCCCAGCTGTAATGGCACAGCTCTATTCTGGAAAAGGGGGCGGGGAGCAGCAGCTCATTTGCATTTAAAGAGACAGGCCCGAAAAACAGCAAGTGTTTCTGCTTCCACTCAAAATAGGCATTTTCAAAATGATATAATAAATGATCTGTGGAGTATTTTGAGCTGAAACTTCACAGACACATTCTGGAGACACCAGAGACTTATATTACATATTGTATCCTTTAAGGAAGTATTTTTACATGTATACACATGTTTTTGGGTTGACTTGAAACGGAGCCAGTCTACTGCGCTACATCACCAGACTGTTCTCTCTCACAGTGAAACTCTCATTATCGCTCACTCTGTGTTCTGTGTTCCTTTTCCTCCCTTGTGCCATCCAGGGGTTCTTTCCATTTCCAATATGTCAGTCGTGACCCCCAGCTCTTGAGCGTTTGATTCTGGAGCAGGATACATAAAGAACAGCTTCTATTTAATGGAGTGCACATACTAAACAAATCAACATTGCTTCCAGGAGACTCATCACCTCTGCTCTGTATAATCAAAACAGCCCTTCTCTCTTTTTCATCTCACTTTAAAACACCAGACACATATTAGACTCCCAAGAGCTGAAATGTGAGAATCCTTTGGTTTGTTTGGATGATCTCAGTTAAGCTTTATAAAATGGAGAGGGAAAAGCCCTTAGCGACACAAAATGAAATCAGTTTGTGAATGAGAACCAGACAACAGACAAACGGACCTCAACTCACATTCAGGAAAGACTCTATAACCGCTTTACTATATGGACATGTGTGTGTCTGGATGAAGTTACAAAATATGAACTTTTCGCATGTAATAGTCACTTCAAAATAACTTGCAGGTGTGTGTTTTTGTATGCATGTGTATCCAGGAGATACTAAGGAAATAAAGGAATAATGAATATCTGAACAGTATTTTTTGGAGTAATGGCAGCTAAAAAAATTCAGCTTTGCAATCACAGGAATCAATTACATTTTAAAAATATTCAAACATGAAAACAGTTATTTTAAATTCTCAAAATATTTCAAAATGTTACTTAATTTTTGCTAAAAAAAAATATTTACATCATGTCATTTGCAACATGCTGTTTGTTTCTTTCCACTGCTGTGCATAAACACACATGCAGTCGTTATTCATTAATTTATGACAGTAATTTATTGCCAGGTTTTCGCTACAAAACCCGCCCAATTACTACTCAAAATATAATATAACAAAATACACTTTTTTTTTTTGTCGGGGTTCTCGTGGTACAATTCCCATTCTAGGGCCTAAATATCACGTTATTGGGGTTGCTTCAACCTGCTGACATAAAAAACAACTGGCGGCAATCGTGGATTTGGCAACACTGGTCCGCAAACAACGTTTCATATAACTCCTCCCAGAACTTCCCACTGCCCTGTATCTTGGTCTCTCATTGGCTGTAGGTCATCGCCGATGTAGTTTTCAGTCAGAACTCATTTCACACAGCGTGATTGTGAATCGCCAACAGCTCCAGATAGCCTATTTAGCATGCCAAATATTTCACGGGCGTCGGCGATTCCCTCAGATCGCGTCTTTGATAAATTCACACTGCGTGATTGTCACTCGCATGAACGAGCACCGATTTGCTTCCGTTTTCAAGCATTTGTCGGCGATTTAGCAAAACCTGTCGGCGAGTGAAAAATCGGGTTAAAATTGTGCAGTGTGAACTCGGCATTAGTCTTGTTAATGTCACACTGCTTTTCTTGGCTCTCAAATTCTGGTTCCTTTGTCGTGGTTGTTTTGCCCTGTTTGTATTTAGTTTGGACTGACGCCCCGTGCATGACCTTATGCTTGTTTATGGACTATGGATTTTGGATTATCCTTCAATAAAGAACTGCATTTGGATCCTCAGCCTTCGTGTCTCTGAGCAGATCGTGACAAATGCATTGCTGAATTTTCAGCATCATTACCCGAGTCTTCAGTGTAACATGATCCTTCAGAAATCATCATAGGCTGATTTGCTACTCAAGAAACATTTCTTTCTTTTATCAAGGCTGAAAACGGTTTAATATTGCTTAATATTTTTGTGGAAACTGTGAAACATTTATTTTCAGAATTCTTTGATTAAACAAAGTTGGTAACATGATGGTAACATCATAAATGTGGTGTTTTTTGCTTATCTGCTTCTCCCATTTGCTCTTTTACATTGAGTATCACTAGACCAGGGGTAGGCAAGTTTGGTCCTAGAGAGCCGCAGTCCTGGAGAGTTCAGCTCCAACCCTAATCAAACACACCTGAACAAGCTAATCAATGTCTTCAGGATTACTAAGGCTATAGGCAGGTGAGTTTTTTTTTTTTCAGGGTTGGAGCTGAACTCTGCAGGACTGCGGCTCTCTAGGACTGAACTTGCCTACCCCTGTCCTAACCAATGTCTAAATCAAACCTACACCCTAACTTTACTGTCACATTTAATCAATTGAATGCATCCTTGCAGAATAAAAGTATTAATTTCTTTCAAAAAGACCCCAAACGTCTGACCAATATTGTAATTAAAATGTACAAAAATATAAAAGTGAGGAAGCAAGAACTGTACTGTGGAAAAATGAAAGACAAATGTACTGTGCATGAAATACTGCAAACCTGTGTAGTGTTTTGTACAGTACAGTGTTGTGTTGCACTGCTGTTGTTCAGCTGTCAGTGTGACACACAGGTGAGATGATGTGTGAGGTGAGCCTGAACTCCTTCATCACCTCCTGCTTCTCTAAAGCACTGCACATCTGCTCCTGCAGCGCCGCGGCCTGCTGAGAATGATCACAGACCAACCGCTGCTAACCGAACACCTGTGAGCCGCTAAAAACACTCAATAACAGAGCTGAGCCGTCATGCAATTAGCCCTCAACCTGCTGGCTCCTCACCTCAACGTCTGCACACACAGATTTTAATTTCAAACCTCGCTCAGAAGACTAGGTCATAACTTTGCCTTTAAAGGGATTCATGAATTGAGAAATCAAAATGATTTTGATAAATAAGAGGTCTTTGTGCTATAAAACATTCTGTAAGTTTCAGAACTCAAAACTTTCTTTTTAGTCTAAAAACAGCTTATACTGAAGCCAATCTGCCAAAATGACAGCTTGTGGAATGTGCCACTTTATGCCGTAATAGTGTGGCTAAACACAGCTTCTGCAGAAGATCAATGCCTGCTTCTATATCGCTGTCTGTTTAACCCCGCCCACCAATTTGCACAAACATAAAGGGAAATGACGAGAGGCAAACGCAGGTCTACGCAGAAATCAAACGATTAATTTTATTTGATTAACTTTATTTTTAACGAAGTTCCAGACTGCGTCAGTAAGAACTTGGTTCATTGTTCACTTCATTTTACCACGGATTCTTTTCGACGCAGAATTTTCAGAAAGATTGAAACTGAAGGACGATGCTGTGCCGACTATATTGGATTTGACAGTAATGTCGCACCACACAAGTGTGAGTAACTATTTTTATTATGTTATCACTATTGCTTTGTCTGTTATACAGATTGTTAGATATATACGGAGTATTAATGTGTGTTTAACTTAAATGACAGCAGTCCTCCATTAGCCAGTCAGTGGGAGTTTACTTCTGAGTCTACAATCCGTCACGCCAATACAAACGGAGCGTTCTGATGAGGGGGGTCAAAACAGGACAGAAAATAGCTTATTTCTAAATCATTTTTTGATGTAAAAATCTTGATAACATTATAAGTGGACCTAAGAGAACAGTACAAAATAATAAAAAAAAGTTAGTTCGTGGCCGCTTTAAATTAAGATTAACTCTAATACAGAGATTTTTGCATCAAGTGTGCGTGGCGGGGGGCGCTAGTCAGATCTAAAAGGGCAAATGGGACAACAGTCGCTCACGAGCAATTTCTTGACCCATTATTTGATTAGACAGTAAAAATAGGTTCATAAATAAAAAAATAACCTTTTAATTTCCGAGAAAATTGGACTCCACTAGCTGAAATAAACATGCAACATGATGAGGTCATGTGACTACAAAAAAAGAACATAGCCTATATGAAACATATATTGTTTCATAATGCACAGTATTTAACAATTCATCGTTTTTGATGTTTTCATACAATAATGATTCACGTGTCTGCATAAAAACATATATTTTGATGTTTTTGATTGATGTTTAGATTATCATGTAGTTACACTGTAAAATAAGGTAAATAAAACAAAGATTATTGGAGTACGTTTTACAAGAATATACTATTTCAGTCTACTAAAAACCTACACCTTTTTCGCCCCATCTGTGAAATTGTTTTCTAGGGTTTGTTGCCACCTTGTGTCTGCATTGTGTTCTCGCAGTGGGATCAAATATTCTCAGCAACAGGTTATCCCTCAGTATGTATCGATTTGGAGATTTAATTGAGACTGAGAGAGGGCCTATCAGTGGAAGAAATTATCATTACGTAACATTATATTATACAATATAACATTAATGAAAATCATTGTATGCCAATGTGTGATGTATACAATGTGATGTAGAGCATAATATATTACTATAATGTAAATAAAAAAATATATTAATTGTATATGAAGTATTAAATATGGAAACAATTACATTTATAAAAATTGAATACAGAATAATATTCCTGCCAGGGAAAAAAAAATCACTGCATTAAATTATATAATATAACCATAAAATGACTACATGCCTATATAAAATAAGATGCAGAACTAAATAATATAATAATATAATATTTTATCATATTATAATTATTAGATATGAAAATATTAAATATAAAAATTGGTTATACAAATTGAGTACAGAATAATATAATGTAATGATTAAACCTGGATAAAACGTGTATTTTCTAAAACACTGCACTATACAATGATGTTGAAAAAATATGTATTCAAAATAATAATTAGATAATAATACATTATAGCCTAATATAATGATTAGATAATAAATTATTAAATATGAAAGCAGTTATATTTATACAAATAAAGTAAAGAATAATATATCAAACCTGGATGAAACACGTATTTTATTCAAACAAATTACAGAACGGTACAATTATGTTAAAAATATATATAAAATAATACCGGAACAATATAATAATATCACAATTATTATATATTAAATTATTAAATATGAAAACAATTATGTTTATACAAATTGAGTACAAATAATATAACAATGATGTGAATAAACTATGTAATTTATTAAAATATTGCATTAAACGTTACACTATAATGATGTTGGAAAAATATGTAGGCTATCTATGTATAATAATAATAATAATAATAATAATAATAATAAATGAAATGATATTTATAAAAAATTATATTTATAAAAATGGAATAGGCTACAAAATAATATAATGATCAAACAAAAAATATGTATTCAATTAAACCTTGTGTGTGTGTGTGTGTATTCGAAATATTTTTGCTGCGTCCCAAACAGATAAAACGTTATGTTAAGATAAGTGCTGCTCATGCGTCTGCTGACACCCGCCGGATAAGATTTGCGCTTTAACGCCTAAACAAAGGAGTTATCCGAGCGCACGGGCACTAGCCCCACATGGCGCCACTGCGCATGCTCAGTGCCGGACAGACCGGTGTCCAGTCAGTGTCAGACACTCTGATCAGATGCGTTTGCCTCATATGCTCCAGTCCCGTTAGTTACATTCAGTTTGCCTTCGCGTAATTATTGCCAAACCTGCGGGGTTGATGTGTTTAAACGCACATTGTAGATTTAAATCCAGCCATTTATTCACTCGCATATTTTACCTGGGCTGCACCGCACCTTATGTCGGCATAGGCACGCGCTCGCAAGGTAAGACTGTGTGTGTCAAGAGTGTATTTTTCTGCATCGGTACCAGACTTCAATCTATCTGACTTGGAAATGTGCATGCATTTCAATGCAAATGACAGTTTACTGCAAAATGTCAGATCCAGTTAAATCGCTTTAATGGAGATTAGCCATGTTCCCTAACGGAACCATTCAGTAGCAACTTGTTGAAAGCGTTTAAGTTTGTCTGCAGGTTTAAAATAAAGGTTTTAGAGTTTGATATAACAGGCGAATATTTGAGAGAGGCACAAATAGCCTTTTATTAGTTCTTCAGTAAACCATCTTGTACTAATGCTTTTAAAGAACCCAGAGCCCAATGTACTGATCTGAGGAAGCTGTAAAGGAACATTAATCTCAAAAGTAATATATAGTAAACATGGAAACTCATTGTAGGCAGAAATGGTTGGTTTAACCTAATAAACAATATATTATTTATTCAAAATATATTAATCAACAGTAGAGCATTATCTAAGATATTCAAATAGTTGTATCTCAGCCAAATATTGCCCTAACAAACCATACATCAATGGAAAGCTTATTTATTCAGCTTGCAGATGATGTATAAATCTCAATTTTGAAAAATTGACACTTAAGACTGGTTTTGTGGTCCAGGGTCACATATATGCTCAGTTTGTTTGCTCATAACAATTGACTGTTTGGTACAGATGGACAGTTGCAACTTATGATTTTCTTCTTATGAGTTTCTGGGAAAGTTTTAGACCTCAGTAGCTTGTAGTTGGAGCATCTGGTGGTGATAACCTTCATGGCGATCATCCCTCTTGAGTGCTGCGGCCTCAGATGTGGGTTGATGGGCATTTGTACTTACACTTTAAGCTCGTAGATCAAAAGGAATTAAAGCCTGACTGACAAATGCTGGTGAAACCTGCTGACACACGCGCACGGAGGCTTTTGTCTTCAGTGGGGACGCACAGGAAATTTGCACTGCGTGCCGACATGTTTATTTTAACAGAGCTAACGTTATGTTAAGATAAGTGCTGCTCATGCGTCTGCTGACACCCGCCGGATAAGATTTGCGCTTTAACGCCTAAACAAAGGAGTTATCCGAGCGCACGGGCACTAGCCCCACATGGCGCCACTGCGCATGCTCAGTGCCGGACAGACCGGTGTCCAGTCAGTGTCAGACACTCTGATCAGATGCGTTTGCCTCATATGCTCCAGTCCCGTTAGTTACATTCAGTTTGCCTTCGCGTAATTATTGCCAAACCTGCGGGGTTGATGTGTTTAAACGCACATTGTAGATTTAAATCCAGCCATTTATTCACTCGCATATTTTACCTGGGCTGCACCGCACCTTATGTCGGCATAGGCACGCGCTCGCAAGGTAAGACTGTGTGTGTCAAGAGTGTATTTTTCTGCATCGGTACCAGACTTCAATCTATCTGACTTGGAAATGTGCATGCATTTCAATGCAAATGACAGTTTACTGCAAAATGTCAGATCCAGTTAAATCGCTTTAATGGAGATTAGCCATGTTCCCTAACGGAACCATTCAGTAGCAACTTGTTGAAAGCGTTTAAGTTTGTCTGCAGGTTTAAAATAAAGGTTTTAGAGTTTGATATAACAGGCGAATATTTGAGAGAGGCACAAATAGCCTTTTATTAGTTCTTCAGTAAACCATCTTGTACTAATGCTTTTAAAGAACCCAGAGCCCAATGTACTGATCTGAGGAAGCTGTAAAGGAACATTAATCTCAAAAGTAATATATAGTAAACATGGAAACTCATTGTAGGCAGAAATGGTTGGTTTAACCTAATAAACAATATATTATTTATTCAAAATATATTAATCAACAGTAGAGCATTATCTAAGATATTCAAATAGTTGTATCTCAGCCAAATATTGCCCTAACAAACCATACATCAATGGAAAGCTTATTTATTCAGCTTGCAGATGATGTATAAATCTCAATTTTGAAAAATTGACACTTAAGACTGGTTTTGTGGTCCAGGGTCACATATATGCTCAGTTTGTTTGCTCATAACAATTGACTGTTTGGTACAGATGGACAGTTGCAACTTATGATTTTCTTCTTATGAGTTTCTGGGAAAGTTTTAGACCTCAGTAGCTTGTAGTTGGAGCATCTGGTGGTGATAACCTTCATGGCGATCATCCCTCTTGAGTGCTGCGGCCTCAGATGTGGGTTGATGGGCATTTGTACTTACACTTTAAGCTCGTAGATCAAAAGGAATTAAAGCCTGACTGACAAATGCTGGTGAAACCTGCTGACACACGCGCACGGAGGCTTTTGTCTTCAACGGGGACACACAGGAACTTTGCACTGCGTGCCGACATGTTTATTTTAACAGCTACATCTCTTCCGTTTTATAGTGCAGAATCATTTATGCCATCCTTGCATGTTAAGTGGCCTCAAAACATAGTTGCAGACTTGATCTAAACTTCAAATGGTCTGATTGCCATTAAGAGGTATGAAGCACGTACTACTAGTAACAAAGTAGTTTGTTAGGGTTTAAATTCTAAAACAACATACAATCTTAGAAAAAAGGGACAAGAGCTATCACCGGGACAGTATCTTTTTGAAAGGAACAAATATGGACTTTCTAAGCACATATATGCACCCTTTAGGAGCAAAAAAGTTGCAAATGTGTATCTTTTGAAAGGATACTCAGTGACAGCTTTTGTACTTTTTTTTTCTGAAAGTGTATTGAGTAAGCCAGGGCTAATGATGTTATTCTATGTGGGGTTTATTTTTGTCAAATTCTATATGCACAAACCTTAGTCTTAGGATAAGAAAGAAATCTGTTGAACATTTCCAATGTTACTGTCCAGAAAAACACACACAATACACAATAGTGGGGCATGTTGTCACACTATATGGGGTACAAACTGCCATTAAACAGCCAATTATTGACTTTTTAGCTGTGAAACAAGTAGGACATGCAAAATCGTGAAAATACCAAACCAACGTTTTGGTCAACAGAAATTGCAATTAATAAATTGTGTAAAGAAAACAACAACAACAACAACATTGAACACGTGACAACTTGCCTCAATATAAATGTGATGACCTGAACCAACCTAAAAAACCCTCTTGTCCTGAGAACACAGTTCAAGCTTCAGTTCAAATATGCCTTCATTATATAGTTAACTCTTATCTGAATGCATTTTAGTGCCTTTTTATTATGTACACTTGTTAGATTTAACAAAAGTATGATGTTGGAATCTTAGTTTGGAAGATGGACTCATTTAAAAAATCACAATTTAAGACTTTTGACTCAAAAGCTTATTTTGAGATTATGACTTTGTGACAACTAGCCCCGGTCACCCCTATACTGAAAATGAAGACGTGAGTATTGTGTGACTGTGTTTGTTTGTGGTTTGTGCCTCATATATTTCATTTGTGATGAATACATTACATCTGTTGTTACTCTGCTGGGATAAAGTGTAAATTTGAGGAAAACTGACCTTAAAGATCCACTTAAAAATCACCAAAACACCAGCTTATTCAAAGATATTGAGCAAAAATGATGAAAAAGACACTTAATTTGATATATTCTATCTAATGCAATGATATTGCGACGTTTGCATAAGCATACTTTGCTTCATTTGTTTGACTATTTTCTTCCACAAAGCTCTTAAAAATTTCAATCAAGTTTAACCTGATGTAACCCCAAGTATTTTTAGCAAAGATTACACTTTTGCTTGTGTGCTAAATTTGGGACCGTATACAGCTATCCTGTTTTCCTTCCGTTTGTCTCAGTGCAAAACGATAGGGCTGCTAAATAATGCACGGGCGTCAGCAGGGCCGTGGAAGACGGGCTGATTATGTTATGACACTGGTGGACTGTGACTTATATTAATTCTGCTTACCTTGTGCTCAGGTGTGAAATGTGGTTTAGTTGCTGATTTAAAATAGTGACTCTCAGTAATACACGCACACATCTGTCACTATATTCTTGGGTTCACCTTTCGGCGCAATAAATCTGGAAAAAACACACACAAAAGGATACATTTTTAGCATGCTGTTACCTATATTTTAGCTCAGTTATTGTGTAACAGTGTCTTATTATATCACATTTATGTGGCACAATGTGATGAGTAATCAAAATCTAATATTTACAGTCTTGTGAAATGATCTTTGTATTGTCAGACCGACTGTCCTAAAGGAATAGTTTTCATATTGTGCAAAGAGAAGACTAAGACGAGCACTTTAAAAATGCTTCTATTCTGTTTGTTCCTTCACAGGATAATCATCTTAGAACTAGAGCCATGGAGACAGTCATTCACTTTATGAATGACTCTGTAGAGTTTTATAAATGGAGCCTTACCATAGCAGGTATGTGTATTTTTATATTTTGAAGAAAATAAAAATAGCGAAATATTCCGAATCGAATTGGGTTTCGTGTGTTTAAATCTCAGATAAGCGCGTGGAGGAATGGCCGATGATGTCATCTCCGCTCCCCACCCTGGGGATCAACGTTCTCTACCTGCTCTTCCTCTGGGTCGGACCCCTTTACATGCAGAACCGGGAGCCTTTTCAGCACAGAAAAACCCTCATTGTGTACAACTTCAGCATGGTGCTGCTTAACTTCTACATCTGCAAAGAGGTCTGCTGATCTCCTTGTCAATCCATTTGAATCTAGTAGGACCAATCATGTGGGATCAGCGTTCTCTACCTGCTCTTCCTCTGGGTCGGACCCCTTTACATGCAGAACCGGGAGCCTTTTCAGCACAGAAAAACCCTCATTGTGTACAACTTCAGCATGGTGCTGCTTAACTTCTACATCTGCAAAGAGGTCTGCTGATCTCCTTGTCAATCCATTTGAATCTAGTAGGACCAATCATGTTTATAGAGGCCCCAACAAGCATAGTTGCATGGAAGTATCATGGTACCAGAAAATAGTACTGGTATGACAGGATTCTTTCTTAATACAGTTGCACTACAATATGTATGGTAAAAAATGTAATTAATTCCGCATTTAGTTTCCGCATAGAAGTTTTTCAAACTTCACACTATGAAGACTGAAATCACAGCGTTTTTATGTGTTTGTGTTCCTTGCGTAAATATATACTGCAAAAACGAATTTCCTTCAGTATTTTTCCTCCTGTTCTCCTGTATACAGATATTTAAACAGCCTTAAAACAAGATAAATATACTCACAAAAGCAAAAGTATCATATCTTCAGTTGCTGTTTTTTTTATTCAGTTATTTTTCTTTTGCTATTGGCAAATTGTTGTTTGCATATATTTATGTGCAAAATCTATTTTATTGGCATTTTTGAGCAGAAATCGAACTAAATGTAGTGTGGTTTATTTTTAAAACAAGACATATTTGTAAATTATTTATGTACACAGTATCTATATATATAAGTGTATATATAATTTGCAAATATTTAAAAATTAAAATATTTCTTTGATAAAAAAATTAATTATAAAATACTGTTCAAAATCTAACTTGCACCTTAACTGCAGGACTTGTCAACTTCCCACATATGCAACAATCCTGCCTGATATTCATATTATGCAATATCATTTTAGCATTATCAGGTTTTTAAAGTGCTCACTGTGTAAAAAAAAATAGCAATAGTAAAATAGCAGTGATTTCAGCCCAACATGTGCAATACTGTACCACAGACAGACCGCAGACAGGTCACAGATGTTTGGCACAAGATCACTGGTTAAATTAAAAAAAAAATGACACATTTTACTTACACAGACAGTCTGTTGCTTGTTTCGCAAGTCGAACTTTTACATGCACAAACAAAAAAATGCTATGAAGGGAAACAGAACTGTGCAGATTATGTTTTCCCAAAGCATAAGGAATGAACTGTGGCAAATTAACCTTTTGTGACCATTAACCTTTCCATGAGCACAAAATAATAATGAATAATGTGTCTTTGCCTCTAGCTGCTTCTGGGCTCCAGAGCGGCCGTATACAGCTACCTCTGCCAGCCCGTGAACTACTCCAATGACGTCAATGAAGTCAGGGTAAGAAATACACTGTCTTCCCTTACACACGTTTACTTAATTGAAGACATACCATGCTATTGTTTTTATATAAAGCGAATTATACACAGACTAACCCAATCAAAAACTCCAGATTGAAGCCATGATCTTGTAGACCATTAGCACCCCAGAGAGTACAGTTGTGGGGAACAGGGAGAAAGTTGAGTAGAGCTCTGTGAGAGCGAGGCTTAGCTGTAATCAGGAGGCCGGAATGCAGAATCCCTGGATTCGCTTTCACTGACGTCGGTTAGAGTTCCCTCATGCTGTTGTCTTGGCATGCATCGTCACCCTCATTGACAAGCTTGGTTTCCCTGGTGACGCGAGGACAGAGATGAGGTCAGGAGTCTCCCCACCTGTAGGCCACGCCTCCATTCTTATGGCTCTTGCAACCAGTATACCTAAACGGCAAATTAATTGCAATGAATAATTTTATACCTATATCCAAAGTGACTTCAGCAAAGCTTAGGTTGTATGTCTTGATCAAGGCTTCCATGGTTATGGGGGTTCACAGATCACACATAGCTGTTTTTATACTTGACAATGACAGAGAGACAGACAGAACATAAAATGACAGAACAAACGATAGATCGAATGACAGACAGTTGGATGGGTGGATGGAAAGAAAGAAAAAAAAACAGAGACAAAACGAAAGAAAGAATACATAAAATGACAGAATGGACGGATGTATGAAAGGAAAGAAAGAAAGAAAGAAAGAAAAAAAGAAAAACAAAACAAACAGACAAAACGACAGAAACAATAGATAAAACAACAGAACAAACAATAGATCGAATGCCAGACATTTGGATGGATGGATGGATGGATGGATGTAAAGAAAGAAAGAAAGTGAGGAAGAAGTTTAACCAGGTCAGCTTCCTGCACGTCTATCACCACTGCACAATGTTCATCCTGTGGTGGATCGGCATCAAGTGGGTTCCTGGCGGACAGTGTGAGTATACCCACACACATATCCATTGATTTAGCAGACCTAAATATATCTAAATAACTAAATGACTTCTATTGTTGTCAAATTAAGCCACTTGTGATTATTATAGACTAAGCCAAAGCCTGAAGTCCTAATGCTAACCTAAGGCTAAGCCTATATTAAGCCTAAACCTAAAATGAGGCCAAAATATATTGTAGAATTGAACAAAGATATTATAAAGTCCCTTTATGAACAATTTATCAATAGGACATCATGTTTTTGTGTTTTTCATGCTTTTATCCAAAGCTACTTAACGGGTAGTTCACCCAAAAATGAAAATTCTGTCATCATTTGAAGGTGGGTTTCTAGTCCCTTGACTTCCATAGTATTTCTTTCCATACTATGGAAGTCAATGGGGACCAACAACAGTTTGGTTACCAACAATTTTCAAATATCTTCTTTTGTGTTTAACAGAAGAAAGAAAATCATACAGGTTTGGAACAATTTAAGGGTGAGTAAATGATGACAGTTTTCATGTTTGAGTGAATTATCCCTTTAATTTGCAAAGTATACATTTTATGAGTTCATGTATTTCTCGTTTTGCTCATATGTTGCATTAACACCAGTGTGAGGAAATTAAGGTGGATCATCTGAAATGATAAAGGTTGAGAACCATTGTCAAGAACTTCTCCACTTATAATTGTTGTGCATTTTGAGGCTTGAACAAGGAAAGACCCAACAACAGAAGGATGAGGAGATTTGAGGAAAAGGGAGGAAAGGTTAGGAGAGCTTAGGGGGATGTGGAAGGGGTCAAAGGGTTTGGAAGGGTATACAGATGGTCAGATGGTCACAAATGTTGGTACACACATCCAGAACATTTCATATTCAGTGCTTGATCTTTAATAGTGTTCACTTAAGCAATAAAGCGTGAACTGAATGGCATCTTGAAGGAATTTGCTTCATTCATGAAACTCGAGCGGAAAGGATTTTTGTGTCTTTTGAAAAATGTCCACATGAATGTGACTGTTTCTGTACGAAAATTAATTTCCATGAAACAGTGTCATTGTCCCAGAAAAATACACCATGACCTTACCATTCATTAACAGTCCTAGAACTCAATATTTTGTTGGACCAACATATTTTTGATGTTATATCCAACTAAATCTCCTTCCCTCTTCACAGCTTTCTTTGGCGCTATGATTAATTCAGGCATTCATGTGCTGATGTATGGCTACTATGGCTTGGCAGCGTTTGGCCCAAAGATCCAGAAGTACCTGTGGTGGAAGAAATACCTCACAAAGAAAGAAAGAAAGAAATTAGAACATAAAATGACAGAACAAATGATAGAATGATAGATCTAATGACAGACATACAGATAGATAGATAGATAGATAGATAGATAGATATCATCACTGATACCGGCGGTGTTTCTGCAGATAGCGTCAGCGCTATGGTGGTACTACATCTCTAAGGGGGTGGAGTTTCTGGACACAGTGTTCTTCATCATGAGGAAGGAAGTTAACCAGGTCGGTC
>NW_015652416.1:111555-114098 GCF_001515625.1 Sinocyclocheilus rhinocerous
TTTTGAACTGATGCACTGCAACACCCGCTGACTGCCATTAAACAGCTTGGAAGATCAAAGTCAATTTTTAACATAACTCCGATTGGATTCATCTGAAAGAAGGAAGTCATATACGCCTAGGATGGCTCGAGGGTGAGTAAATAATGGGCTAATTATCATTTTTGGGTAAACTATCCCTTTCTGGATGTAGATTTCTGTTACAAACCGGTTTGCTTGTGTTTAGATCCAGTTCCACGTCACCATTGGCCATGCCACTCATTCTCTCTACACGGGCTGCCCATTCCCGGCCTGGATGCAGTGGGCTCTGATTGGCTACGCCGTCACATTCATCATCCTGTTTGCCAATTTCTACTACCAGACATACCGCCGCCAGCCACGCCTCAAGTCGGCCAAACCTGCCGTGAACGGCATCTCCAATGGCACCAGCAAGACATCGGAGGTCACGGAAAATGGAAAGAAACAGAAGAAAGGAAAAGGAAAGCATGATTAAAAAGAAACAAGTGAAACACTGGGTCTCATGGGCTTCAAAAATACCCATGTCTCAACTGCTACAGACTGTTTGGTAATTGTGAAAACAAAATTGGTCTTTTTTGTTAACTTTTGCTGATTGTATTTCAAACTAGAGACATTTGTAACGCAACCAATCCTGTGTGACATCACTTCCTCAATCATCTCCTTTGAGTTGCTTAGGCTACTTGTGACCGTTTTATAATACAAAATGTCCTATTTGGTTTATCGAATCAAAATAGCAAACTACTTTGAGAAGTTTAGTTATCATTTGGGGAATAGTCAGTTTTGAACGATTTTTCTTCTTCACAAAATCACATGCTTTTTCACATAAACAGAAAGCTAATAATCTTGAATGTTTTTATTTAGTATAAGCAGCAGATGAAAGATTCTTACATAAATGGTTCAGCTGGACGCTTCACATGTCCTTCCTCTGGTCTCGATGACAGCCAGCTTTCTTGACACTGTTGAATCCTGAAAGACTGAGCCCTTAAACAACAAATGATAATGAGAAAGAGTCATTCAAGATGCAAGTCTGAATCACTTCCATAAAACATGAGGATAATCCCACTTTCTATTTTATTATTGTCTGTTTGAATCTTCATTTGTAGTGAAACAGTGGTGTTTAAGGGCTCAGGGGAATGTTATTACAAATAGGCGATCTACCAAAGAAAATCACTGTACATTTGGTGGGTTTATACTCTTGCATTAGATAATGTCATTATTTTAATTTAATTTCCTGTACAAAACAAGTTCCTGAGACTTGCGTGCAGTAATGACGGTGTCATGACTATATACTCAGGTAGTTTCACATGTTTTTGTTCCACGTGTAAAATGAGACCTGTAGGGTTTTTTCAACTCAAAAAGGGAAATATTTATGACGAATTATAACTGGTTATGATTCATAATAAATATTTAGATTAGATCTTTGAATTACCTGTAGCAGAATCAATATTACCATTACTTGATCTGTCCGTCCACCGAGCAGACAAAATAATCATTTATCAATTCAAAGAAAGATTATTTTCCTGGCCAAGGAAGAATAACCTTTCCTTATTTATGCAGTGCTAGCAGTAATTTAACAAATGTAGCAAGGGTTGGAACATTAAGATCATGCATGATTCTACGCAGACGCTACAGACGCATATTCTGCAAACAAACACACACACACTTGTGTCCTTAATGTCTGTTCAGGTATGTGTACTCCTCTCTATTGCTTTGCGCACGTAGCTTTTTATTAAGTTTTTGCAAGTTATATTACATTACAGTTATACTAATTTTGCTTTTTGTTCCCTTTTATGAAAAAAAAAGTTCCCTGTGTTAATAGAATCCCACGATTGGAGAAAAAAAAGGCAGGCAAAAGATGTTTGAAAACAGCTATATATTTTCTGTATGACAATCTGAAATTCACACAGGAAGCAGTGTTTGTGATCTGTACATTGTGTACAACAGATTCTTACAAGTGTCAATGTTTCTCTTATTGTAAACAAATATTATCAGTTTATACAGAACTGAATGAAATAAACAGGATGCCAACCTCATTTTATGTCTTCCCTGACTCTTTCGTGTGTGAATTTGCTAATTAGTTATAAAATGACTCTCTCTCTCTCGCTCTCTCTCTCTCTTTGTTTTGTTTTGCTTTGCTAATTCAAGCATTACTGTGGAAGCCTCCCCTTTCTGCCATGGAATAAAACAATTAAAAAACAATTAAATTCGGAGAATTGCGAGACAACTCAGAATTCAGACCTTTTTTTTCACAATTCATAAGCTTCATAAGACTTTTTTTTTCAATTCCAAGTTTATATCGCACAATTCTAGCTTTTTCCCTGAATTCTAAGTTATCATTCACCATAAATGTACATCTCACAGTTCTGTTTTTTTTTATGTGTTTCTGCCATGACTTTTTAATTCGGTTTTTTTGTTTGTTTTGTATTTTTTGCAATTGCGAGTTTGAACAAATTCCCCCCCCCCCACCACCACCAGAATTTGGAAAAAATCTGAATTGTGGGACATACTGTAAACTCAGAATTGTAAAA
>NW_015652416.1:114365-141601 GCF_001515625.1 Sinocyclocheilus rhinocerous
AGGATTGCAAGATAAAGTTGCAATAACATTTTTTAATTTAATTTTTTTTTTATTCCATGGAGGAAATGGGCTTTCATACTGTAACTGTAGTTCTTACTTAAATTAAGTATTATGGGTGATTGACACCAAGGATGATAACTATAACTGTAATGTTTTAATAATCACTCTAATTCTATAATGATAATGACACAGAGGAGCAATATCATTTGATTTCAGAATGAAGTTTTTTTTCAGCTGATGAACAATAAAAACATTGACAGCCAATCAGAATCATTCCAATATTAATAAGCTAGAGTATTTTGAAGCAACAGGTGACAAAACTGCATTGTATGCTCATGATCAACAGATGTTATTGTGAGTTGGTGTGGATGCTAATATAGTTATTTTTCTTTGGTCTTTAGACTTAAAAATCTTGCTACAGACCTTAGCTCTTCTCTTGCAACCATCCATGACATAGTTCATAATGGACTTTAATATGAGAAGGAGATGACAGTCCTATGTCTGACCGCCTATTTTAGCAGTTCACAGACCCTCTGCCTCCATCTCTCTCCTTCCTGGACCTTTAATTAAGTGTCCTCCGTCCGCAATGGAGCTCCCAGGCCAGAGCTTTGAGGGGCTGGGCAGACAGATCTGGACTAATCAGGCTGTAAATTGGCTTTCGCTGTAAAAGAGCTTATATCCACGTCAGAGCATGTAGCGTTATTCAGGTCACAGTGGGGGAAACTTACACTGGTATCAAACTAAAACTATTAAATAGACCAGATGGATACAATAAATATGACTTTACACATGACAATAGCAATATCCACAATAAGCGAGAAATGTTCTATATGTGACCCTGGACCACAAAACCAGTCATAAGGGTCAATTTTTCGAAATTGAGATGTATACATCATCTGAAAGCCGAATAAACAAGCTTTCCATTGATGTATGGTTTGTTAGGATAGGACAATATTTGGTCGAGATACAGCTATTTGAAAATCTGGAATCTGAGGGTGCAAAAAAATCAAAATACTGAGAAAATCGCCTTTAAAGTTGTCCAAATGAAGTTCTTAGCAATGCATATTACTAATCAAAAATTAAGTTTTGATATATTTACGGTAGGAAATTTACAAAATATCTTCATGGATTATTTACAGTAGGAAATTTACAAAATATCTTCATGGAACATACATTTTTCTTAATATCTTAATGATTTTTGGCATAAAAGAAAAATCAATAATTTTGACCCATACAATGTATTTTTGGCTATTGCTACAAATATACCCCAGCGACTTAAGACTGCTTTTGTGGTCCAGGGTCACATATAGTATGCCGAATAAGAAAATAAATGTCCATTATGCAGGAAAAAATAAGTAAATGCTGCTCTAAATAGAGAAAATGTACTTAATGTTTTTGGGAATTTTATATTTGACTACTAGTAAAATCAAAAACTAGCTCTCTTAATTACATTTCCAAGGGCAAACCATCATACCTTTTACTCTTTAAAATGTCTAATTTGTATAAAGTGCTACGGTCTTTGTGCCCTATATCCTTAAAATGTCCAGCTACAAACAAACCAATCAAATTATTTTACACATTTTTTACACATTTAACATTTAAATGAAAAATGTAAATGGTCACAGCTGTGGTCATAAAGATTTTTCATATGTTAGCACAATCTTTGATCTAAACGGTTTCTTTAAATAATGCATTATTGCTTTATTATTTTAACTGTTAACTTTAATAGGACAGTCTAAACTGTCTGACAAATTGATTATTATTTTGACATGGTATAGCCAAACTGAAACTACGTTACTGAGACTAAACTGTGCTCTAGCACCGTAAAGAAAATGAATTTGTTTACTCCTACTAGCTACCATCTTCAAATTCTTCAAGCCATTGTACAATTTCTCTCTCTCCCTGTGTCTGATCAAGGATGTCCGTCAGTAAGAGGATTGCAAACAGGCCAGAGATTTCCACTGGCCCTATTAACAGAAAGTGGTTTCACCTTTCTCTCAACCTGTTCCTCTGATAATACACTTTATAAACACTCCCTGAGATAATTAGCTCTTCTCTGTATCCATACAAAAAGCCACCTATCATGGGCTGTGTATATACACAATAATGCAAATTCAATATTAATGCACTTCTAAATGGTGCACTAAATCTGAATATTTTGAGTAGAAATAGCATGCAGTGTGCAGACGGATGGATAGATATTGGACTAATTTACATCTAAATCTATAACTCAGCTGAGACCCCCATATCTTATTTTGATATAATAGGATATGCAATTTCTTTTATTTATCAGATTATTTCCAGTTGAAGTACACAGACAGACAGCGCTCTCTAGTGTTCACAGGCAGTATTACAGACTGATTTCAGTGCCAATGACCTGAGATACACTTTGTGATCCATTGTAACATCTACAGTTACAATTCCGTATAATTTAGAGCATTTTATCAAAGTGATAGTTTTTAATATCTGAAAGACTGATTTAAATACAGACCAAGATTGTTATTTTAGTTTCACTGAAATATTATTAGAGTTTTTAAGATCTTTATTTTTTCCATTTTTTTTTACACTTTTATGACTCTTTTTTATTTTTGAACATGAACATTATATTTTTTAAATGTTTAAATGTGCTTTTTATTCATTTTTAGTTATTTTAATACATCATGTTAAACTAAATGAAAATGTTGCCTAGCTGAAATATAGAAAGTTTTATTAAAATTGTATCTTATGTCACTCAGATGTCATTTCAAGTAACAACATTTGTTTTATGGTTTTAGTTCTAGGCAGAGCCGTAAAGAATCTGGTTCTAGTTAACTAAACTAGCCCTGAGAAATTGAGAAAGCAAAAAACTAACTTAAAAAAAACAAACAGTACATCTAAATATATTTGTAGTGTCCTAAAATTATAGTGTAATTACATTTGCAGTAAAAAAATAAAAATAAAAAGTTCACAAGATTCACTGTAGAGGTACACTGCCTGTTGGGAGCACAAACTGCAGACTGACCTTTCGAATCTATTCATGCACAATAGTGTGGGGGAATGACGCTGCATTTCCACCAGCTTATCTGTGAAGCAGCAAACTTCATCAGCATTCAGACTTCCTCCCTCTCAGGTTTTAAAGGGAACAAGACTGTATACACCGACCTCTAAAAAATAAATAAAAAACTAACAATTAACAAAAAATAACAATTTAATAATGATGATGATGATGATGATAATGATAATGATAATAATAATAATAACAATAACATTGTAAATGTTAAATTATATGCATATTTAAAACAAAATTTAAATATTTTTTAAAATTTAAACATTTAAATAAAATGTTAATATATAGCACTTTAAGAACATACTAAATATGGTACTTCAAGTATTTAAAGGGGTCATATGATGCGATTTCAATTTTTTCTTTCTCTTTGGAGTGTTACAAGCTCTTGGTGCATAAAGAAGATCTGTAAAGTTGCAAAGACTAAAGTCTCAAATCCAAAGAGATATTCTTTATAAAAGTTCAGAGTCAGCCACACCTACCTAAAACGGCTCGTTCTAACACGCCCCCACATACCTACATCACTATGTGGAAATATTTGCATAATGCCGCCCAAATGTTCACGCAAAGAAAGAAGGCGTAACTTTTATTCTCGCTGTAGTATTGTTGTTGCCGCCGCCATGTCGTGAAGGCGCTGTGTGATTCATTGTGAAAGCGAAACTACTTTGTTTGGTCTTCCAAAAGAGGACGATATCTGCTTCGTCATGCCTGGAGCTGATCTGTGCTGGTTGCTGAGGAAATACAACAACTTTGTGCTGTGGATCACCGGATCGGCTTTCACCGTGGACGAAGCAGAGTCCAGCCTGGGGCCGTCACATGTGGTTGCCGCAAGCCCTCCGGACGCTCCTTCGTCGAATCCGCCGTCCACACCGATTTCAAGCCCGCCGCCTCTGCTCACTCTAGCCCCAGGCCTCTGCTCACTCTAGGCCACCGTGTGTGATGCTGTGTTTCGTTGTGAAAGCGAAACTACTTTGTTTGGCCTTCCAAAAATGGACACGACTAGGAATCAGTGGTTAAGTTGTATTTACAACACTGTTCCAGAACACTTCAACCCAAATATTCAGATGTGTGCAGCACATTTTATGGAGGACTGTTTACTGATCCTGGTAGAGTAGACTACAATGCCGGCTGTTCTGACTCAAAGACTGTAAGTACGTTTTTTATATGTAAGGATGCAACGAATGCCTCGTTTATAATGGGTTTTCATGTTTTTGAATCATCGCTCCGTCCTGACAGGGCATCATCACAGTATGGTAGGGTAACATTTCCTTCACACGCTTGAGGTATTCGGTCAATCATAACGCACGGGATAGCTGGCCAATCACAGTACACCTCGCTTTTTCAGACCGATGAGCTTTGTAAAAATCGACGTTTCAGAAAGGTATGAATAATGTACAGTATGTACAGTATGTGGAAAATAATGAGTTTTTTTAACCTTAAACCGCATAAACACATTTCATTAAACCAAATACACAAAATAATGTTCTTTTTAGCAACATCATAGGACCCCTTTAAACAACGTGGTACTCGCACTTCCTTATATCAGTTGTTACGTCCCTCATGAATATTAAACGTCCGTGTCTCGCGTCAAGTGCCTAAGCAGTGCCTGGTACCCTTGAGCTGAAGTGAACTGTCTCACTCACACAGGAAATAAATGAGCACAGTTCATAAACAGGTAAGAAAACATCGCGATATTTAATGTTCTTGAAGAATAACTCAAATTAGGACTGCACCAAGAGGCATTCTATATAGGCCTTTGTTTAT
Source organism: Sinocyclocheilus rhinocerous (assembly GCF_001515625.1). NCBI lineage: Eukaryota > Metazoa > Chordata > Actinopteri > Cypriniformes > Cyprinidae > Sinocyclocheilus > Sinocyclocheilus rhinocerous. The sequence continues at coordinate 119,173 of NW_015652416.1, forward strand.
AACCTTGCAAAAACAGGAAAATTCTCAAAACATTTCAGTACTGTGAAGGAAGCCTACTGTAGTAGCCTGTCAATAAACTACAACAAATACATGTAGCTACTTATAAGTCTAAAATTAATGTTCCATATGCCTACTCATCATCATTCTTTAAGCGATACGAATGAACATTTCTCTCAGAAAATTGCTGTTCTATAATTCGTTTGTATATTGATTTTTTTTAAAATAAATGCATAAATTATATATGAAGACAACTGAAGAGTTCAGATGCAAAAGCCACTAAGTGCCGTTTGAAATTTTCTTCTAAAATGAGCATTTTTATCAGGCTCCTAAGTGTAGGTTCAGTAATTTCACTTTAATGGCAATGAATAGGCTAGCTTCTTTTCATTGCCATTTAAGTGAAATAACTGAACAAATTTCGAACGACACTAAGAGGCTTTTCCATCTGAACCCTTCAATTGTATTTAATTGGCTGTACTTGTACTCTGCACAATAGCAATACAGTTTAATCTAATATTTCCTTTTGCCTCTCTTATAAATTGCATAAAATTCGTTGAAGTGTTGTTGGAGGTCTGTTACATGACATGAGGAGTTCTGCCGCAAGTGGCGCTGCGGATTTTCCACCATCAGCGGACATTACCGAAGGGAGGAGGCGACCATCTCCCGGACAAACCCCCGCCAAACCGGCCTCAAAACCCAGCGGCAGCCGCTCCTCATCATCCGCCGCGTCGAAGCTCGGAGGAAAAGGCACTAAAGGACGCGAGGGAGAGCAGGCGGCTCAAGGAGCGCGTGTCGTGAGGGTGAGAGGTGCGGCACCTGTTCATGGTGCTGAAGCTGAGGCGGTTTGGGAAACCGAGGAGCGGATTGATCGCACTCCATCACCGGACACGAGTCGCGCGCTGCGTTTACCGTGCGTTCACAGAGACTCGTGCTCGGAGCAGGCCGGCGGCTCCTCCGGTGGAGGTGTGAGGGTGAGAGAGAGGCAGAGTGAGGCCGCCGCAGGAGGAGAGTACGTGGGCTGCGGGCCGGCCTTCTGGGGCGGGGGCTGTCTGCATTCAGAGCTCATCCAGTATCACATCAACAAGCGCTTGAAGAAAAGCGGCAGGATGCAGCGCACAGCATCAGGCGAGGCGCAACCGGGACCGGTACCGGACGCACAGGCCGCGAGCGGCGCCGACGAGCCCGTGACACAGCAGAATGAAGCCCTGCAGGACGAGATCCAGAGACTGGAGGATGAAAACGAAGACCTTAGGGTTTGTTTGCTATGCTTGAGAAATTATGACGATGAAATGTATCATGTAAAAAAAAAAGATGGATGAATGAAATTGCTGGGAGGGTGGATGGATGGATGGATGGATGGAAAAGATAGATAGATAGATAGATAGTTTAATGGCTAAAGATGAATAGAGAGAGACAGACGTTGTCTCTTTAAGAGCTGAGAAAGACAGACAGACACACAGACAGACAGATAGATGTTTTTCAGTTTAACAGATGAGAAGGATGTATGATATTGTACAGACAGACTTTGTCTCTAAGAACTAATAAGACAGATAGACAGATACTCAACTCAACTTTTATTTATAAAGCACTTTCAAAACCATTAAAATGGACCAAAGTGCTGTCCATAAATAATAAATAATACATGCAAACATAAAATAACAAGACATAACATCAAGAAAAACATGCAGCCAAGCCCTCCGACCTAATCAAACGCCGAAAGCTTGATAAAATAAAGATAGATAGATAGATAGATAGATAGATAGATGGATAGATATGGTATGGCAATACTGTTTTCCAAAAAATATTGGTTCCCACTCAACCTGATAAATTAAAATACTGGTGATTAACAAAAAGAAAAGCCATAGTAAACCTGCAGAGATGTTGTTCATCCATTTCGAAATAACACTGATCTTGAACCTAGAACATAAACAGCACATAAACATTATGACCAATGAGGGGTCCATTTGCTGAAGTGACTTGTATTAACAAATTCTGAATGATTTTAAAAATGTTGCCTTCTGAAAGTTAACAGAACCTTGAGAGAACTACAACACTGTAACAATTTAGCCCCAGTTTCAGAACAAAGCAAACTACAGTTATGAAAACGGCCTTGGTATATGCTGTCACTAGTTAGCATGTTCAAGCAACAGTTTGCCAAGGACTCATTAAGCAAGTCATTTGGGCAGTTTATTCAAATAATGTAAATGCAGAGATCTAATTTGCATATTTCTGCAATATAATTGCAGAGTAGAAAGCTTGAAAATAAGGGTTTCTCTTAATTTCTTTATTAATGTGCAAACTCTGGTTTTCATAGAATGAGATTGAGGAGATGCGGACAGAGATGGAGGAGATGCGTGACACCTTTTATGAGGAGGACACCTGTCAGTTGCAAGATATGCGGCGCGAACTCGAGCGCGCAAATAAGAACTGTCGCATCCTTCAATATAGACTCCGCAAGGCTGAACGCAAACGACTTCGCTATGCACAAACTGGAGAAATTGACGAGGACCTCCTGAGGAGCTTAGAGCAAGATTTGAAGGCAAGTACCAATGTTTTTTTATCTTTAAAGGAAAGCAGAGAAGGTCTATGATTAATTACCCATCCCCAAGTACTTACTTGCACCATTTTTATCTAATTACTAAAAACTTGTCATTTAGCTGATGCTTCTATCCAAAGCAACATTGCATTTATTACCAAGACATTGTCCCTGGAGCAACCTCAGGTTAAGTGTTTTTCTCAGGAGCACAATGATACTTTATGAATCAGATCTATAACCACTAAGCCACACCACCGCATTCTGACAGGTTGCCAAGGATGTGTCTGTAAGACTCCACCATGAGCTGGAGAATGTGGAGGAGAAACGAACAAAGACAGAAGACGAAAACGAGCGATTAAGACAGAAACTTATTGAGGTGGAAGTCACAAAACAGGCTCTGCAAAATGAGCTGGACAAAGCCAAAGAGGTATAAATGCAAACACAAATCACTACAGAATCTAAATAGTTCTAAATACTATACATATTCATGGCATAGCCTTCATATAAATTTGTTATGTCCAGTCTCAGAAACGAAGAGGAAGCAAAGATGCACAAAAACCTGAGCGGAAGACTCAGACTCCTACAGAGGTAAGCATAAAACATTGACAGCAACTGGTATACGGTCAAATGAAGGCTGTTAGGGTACGTGATAAGTTTAAGTTACAACCAGTAATGTAATTTTTTTTTTTTTGCAAAAATATGAAGTGCACTACATTGCAAACTATACAAAGAATGAAAGCTGGCATGCAAACAAAACAAAACAAAAAAGTAAAATCCAGGCAAAATCTAGTCATTTCAAAAGAAATCCATACAGTTGCCTTGTCTACCAACAGAAAGGTGTTTGGTTTAAATGTGACTTATATTTGAGCTGTCCTTCATACTTTGCAAAACCATTTAGGATGGGTCTATTTCTCCACAAAAACCTGCCAAAATTCCTGCTAATGTGCCAGAACCTTAATGCAACACTTTTGTCCACAGGAGGACAATGAGGACCTGAAATGCCAGCTGGCCTTTATTAAAGAGGAGGCTACCTTAATGAGAAAGAAAATGGCCAAGATTGACAAAGAAAAGGACCGTTTGGATCAAGAGCTACAGAAGTATCGTTCCTTCTATGGGGATCTGGACAGCCCTCATCCAAAGGGTGAAGCTGGTGGCCCTCCCACTACAAGGGAATCCGAGCTCAAACTTCGCTTGCGATTGGTGGAGGAAGAGGCAAACATCCTGGGACGTAAAATAGTCGAATTGGAGGTGGAGAACCGTGGCTTGAGGGCAGAGTTGGATGATCTTCGAGGGGAAGAGTCATCTAATGGGGGCTTGTCCGGAGCGGAAGGAGGAATGGGGCGGGAGCAGGGGTTGGAGCTGTCAGAGCTTAGGCAACAACTGCAGTTGGTGGAGGATGAGGCAGAACTTCTAAGGAGGAATCTGGCTGATGTAGAGGAACAGAATAAGAGAGTGACATGTGAGCTGAACAAACTGCGCTTTAAAGAGGGTACAAGGCACACCTCAGGTGGTAATGCAACGGCTGCTGCCAATGGAGCGGGAGACAGCTCCAAAGCCGAGGCTTTGCAGGAGGAGCTGAAGGCAGCGAGGAAACAGATCAATGAACTGAGTGGGAAAGTGATGCAGCTGCAGTATGAGAACCGTGTGCTGCTTTCCAACATGCAACGGTATGATCTAGCATCTCACCTAGCCATCACGCCACGGGACAGTGATGCAGAGAGCGACAGCGGTCCTGGAATCGGAGGGCGTAGAGGTAGTGATGATGACTCAACTTCCTCTCGCCTCCCTCCCCATCGCAAACGTGAAGGTCCTGTCGGAGGTGAAAGCGACTCAGAGGAAGTTCGCAATGCTCGGTGCCTCACGCCAACTCGTTCTCTTTATTCTCCTGAATCTGCCCAGCTCCTCTCACGCTCTATACGGGACAGGCAACAGATAATTGACATCCGTGCCGAAGCGGAGCGATTGGGGCGAACCATTGACCGGCTCATAGCCGACACCAGTACCATCATTGCAGAGGCGCGGGTGTTCGTAGCTAACGGGGATCTTTTCGGCCGTATGGAAGATGATGACGATGGTGGGAGGATCAGGGAGCATGAGCTACTCTACCGCATTAACGCTCAAATGAAAGCCTTCAGGAAGGAGCTTCAGGGGTTTATAGACCGACTTGAAGTCCCAAAACCTGACGAAAGAGATTCAGAAGAGCCATTATCTGTGAGTCTGGCAAGAGTCTGTGTGTCTATGTGAAGCACAACAAGAATGTTTGACACACCGTAAAGGAATAGTTGACCCAAAAATCTAATTTCTGTTATTTACTCACCCTTGATTCTCTTTCTTCCGTGGGACAGTGACCAGTGGCTTTAAAGTACCCAAAAGGGCAAGAAAGCACCATATAATTAGTATGTACAATGGACTCTTATTATAGTCTTCTAAAGCCATACCTTTGAGTGAGAAACAGATAAAAAAATTAGGGTCTTAATTAACTGAAAGTATCATTTGCATCAAAGTGCATCATGTCGAGTTTGACATCAATGACAACTGGTCAAAAGACATGCCAGAACATATGACATTTAAAGTTACTGATATAAAACCTTACATGAATGAATGCAAACACAAATGAGATGTGAAGTACAGCAGAGCAGTGTTGACATTAACAAAAACAAAAACTATTACAAATTGTTTGCGTTAATTGAAATAAAATGAAAATGAGAAAGGTTGCTAATTTTAACTTGGTTGCTAATTTTTTTAAAGGGGTCATATGATGCGATTTCAAGTTTTCCTTTCTCTTTGGAGTGTTAAAAGCTCTTGGTGCATAAAGAAGATATGTAAAGTTGCAAAGACTAAAGTCTCAAATCCAAAGAGATATTCTTTATAAAAGTTAAGAGTCAGCCACACCTACCTAAAACGGCTCGTTCTATATGCGTGCTTGTAGTGTTCGGCCAGTCAGCTGGCCAATCAGAGCAGACTGCGCTTGTCAAAGGAGGGGGTTTTGTAGAAAACGAAGCGTTTGAGAGAGGCGGGGCATAGAGGACCTACAATAATGTACAGTATTTGAAAACTAATGTGTTTTTTGAACATTAAAGCATGTCAACATATTCTGTTACACCAAATACACAAAATAATGATCTTTAAAATAGCATCATATGACCCCTTTAAATAAAATGAAATAGCACAAAATATAAAAATAAAAGCTAATTCAAAATTTTAATACACACTATAATAGTGTAGAAATAATCATATAATACTGCAGCAGAATGGGTACATTTCATTGAATATATTTTGGTCTGTTTATCAAGCAAAGGTATTTTGCGGTTACAGAAGCCGAATAATGCAAAGTCATACTTTTATTTAAATTCCACGTAAAGAAAGAGAATCACAGGGAATTACAACAATTTTCATTTTGAGGTGAACTATTCCTTTAAAGGGAGTGAGTTTAATAGTGAAGAACAAGAAAGCACTACATAATTCAGAGAGTTCATCTCCTGACTGCTTTTAACATTTAACAAGATACAGCATATTTTTTATTTGCTAAGATTTTTAAACTATGCAAACAGAAAATGCTAATGGCTATAATATCTTAACCTTTCTCTCTTTCTCTCTGATCCTGTCTTCCCATGCACCCCTGTTTTTTAATGCATGTTCGTTAATCCTGTCGGTTATTCACCCAGATGTTTCAGCCCATCATTTTATTCATCCTCATTCTAGTGTTGTTCTCCTCGCTTTCTTATGCCACCATTTTTAAACTTGTATTTCTTTTTACCCTCTTTTTTGTCCTGTGATCACCATCCGTCCATTCATTAGCATAGTCACGCCCTTTGTTTTGTTTGTTTGTCAATGTTGTGTATGTTCACCATGGTTGAAGAATCACAGGACGGTCACTTTCCAAGCACAGACAGCACGCTTAAGCACAGAAGTCTGCAAAACCTTAATTTCCAAAAAGCTGGAGAATGTTTTATCCAAATCGTACATATATGGCTGCCATTGGAAGGTACACCATCAAGACAAGAGGGTTTTTTTGCAACTAAAGACTATCATACATCATAGGAAAACACTGAGCCACTGGAAACTACATTATCCAGAAGACATTTCTTTCATTGAGGACTATGGTTATCAGGCACACTGACGCTTGCTTTGCCACCAAAGGCTTGCAATGAAATATGGAACTGCAGTTTACTACTAAGGGGCATGTTACCACATTACACATAATGCCTGCCCCTGCACTCTAAGATACTGTACATCAGCTGGAATGATTTCCTATCAGAAGCATGCAATGGTGAGTAAGAATATGGTATATAACTGTATACTCAGAGAGGTCAGAAAAAATATGCATACATGTGTATGGATGGAGAATAACTAACAGGCTTTATATATTTGACTGGAGATGTCAGGAATCATCCATAATTGTGTGATAAGATCAACTGTTTTGCATAGATTGATTGATTGCGCAATAATCTGAAGAAATTGCACAGAAAGATTCATGTGATATGCTAAAGAACAGCTGTGGCTTCGATGGGGTGGGTGAATGGGGGTCCAAGTTCACATAAAGTGCCTGTGTACATGATGACAGTATGCACAAATTACCTTCTGCTGCACACTTTGTTGCACCAGAGCAGGATCAGTCTACTGCTGAACGTGCTTCTCATTCCTGCAAGCATGTCATGGATCAGCAATTTGGAAATCAGAGCTTGCTTTCTTTAAGAGTTTATTTAGCTTGTTGGCATCTCCAGTTTTAGTCTCAGTTGAAGCACCTGAGTCTTCAAGTTGTCGGCAGTAATTCCTGAGTAAAATAATTAAAGCTGTAAATAGATTAAAATAATTACAAAAACAAGATCTGTGGAAGTGTTGGGTTCACAATTTATTTGGAGCACAAATACATTTGTTTTGGTTTAGATGAGTCTAGGTGATTGACAAGAAAATTACACTTGGAAAACAACACCACATCTGTTTTTCTAGAGTGAGTCTCTTTGGGAATTGAAAGTAATTTGTTCTCAATTTCCTGCCAGCTGAAAGTAAACTCATTAGCGAAAACCATCAAAGATACAACTCTGTATTCAAATTTGCCAGTTTTACTGTGTCTCCATTCTCAGAGGCTTTTGCTTTGATGTTTTCCTTGTTCTCCATTATTGTGCCTGAAAACTATTTGAGTCAGCGGCCAATATTAGGGCTGAACTGTCAGCCGGCTGTTTATTGCGCAACAGCCACGTGTCAAATAAATACAAGCGTGAGGCGCCCATTAAGAACCGTGGACAGCACACTTAGTATCCGCTAATTTTGTCCAATGGTATCTTAAAAACAAAATGGACAGAGTGTTTTGAGAGTCCCAAATAGCACAGTTGCCTGCGGGCATTAGTAGAAGTCGAAACAACTGGAATAGGAGTCACAAGACCACAATCTGCCAAGTCCTAAAAGCAGACTAGCAACAAGACAGTTTCACAGAGGTGGGGTAGAACTGGGCATTTTAAAATAGCCATGTAAACACTCTCCCTCTGCCTTTGTAATTTTAACCTAGAATGTCGGTGACGACAGTCTCTTGCATGGAGACCACAAATGCCGGAATAAATCTGACATTATGATACCAGACACCTGGCAGGTCTGACGTCACAGGGGTAAATACTTAGAGTCACTATAAAGCCCCGGGGCCCCCTCAGGACTACAGTTGTTTACCCCTGAGCTTCGGACAGGACCGTAGTACTGGACAGAGGAAACATTTAAGATCCAATACGCAGGATTTTTACGTCACGCCGTTGGAAGCGAGCCTTCATGGTCTTTGCACAGTTACGTCCCGTTTGAGTACAGGAGCTGTCGAAGGGGAGGCGGTACTGAAAAAAGCGCGGTCTTGATTTAAGCAACAAACCTGTACTTGAACAGGTTACTCATACTCTACTCATATTCTGGAGCGTCTGTTTCAATTCATCAAAAACACATGAGAGGGAGTTACTGGAGGAGCCAATAATAAGATTTAACTGGTAAGGATTAAGAAAGCTTGTAGACAAGTACAGAACATAAACCTCAATGTTTAAACCTTTTTAAAGATCTTTCACTTGGGCTGAAAATGTTGGATATATAATTTTAAGAACCTTTTTAGCATCACTGGTCACATTTTACACTAAAAGTAAAGTAATATAAAAGTAAATTACTGTATTTACATATATAAGGACATATACTTGCTTAAGGAATACTAACAAACAATATGTACTTAATATGTAAATAATTTACGGAACTGTTGGTAAATTCACTTGAATTTACTACTACTGTGATAATCTACTTTTACCTATAGAGAGTAAGTGTGTATCAATCATTAAAAGGTGCTCTTACTATATCTTTTTAGTTTTATAACACATAATTACAGAGGGTATAAATATCCTTCCATTCTAACGTCATACGGTGGTACATTCTGGAAATTTCGTGAGTTAAACTGGGTGGCATGTTCCTTGACGGAAGAAAATTCCATCCCTAATACCCGCCGTAAATCAAAGCTTCGTTACAGAAAAACTTAGCGACGTTACCACGGAAAGGATGCAACTATTCTGAGCTCATTCAAGCGGGTAAGCGGGTTCTACACTTGCTTGAAACTTTGAGCTCATCCCTAACCTGAAAGAAGCAGTGTAACCGTGTAGTCAAAGATCTAGACTGGTTGTAGGTGTAGGTTGTGCAAGGGGCGGCCAGTTACTTTTTACTATTGTGCCTTTGATCAAGAGAGATCCGTTTACTCCAGGGAGACTGTCCATGTTATAAAACTGACTTCAGAATCCCTGAAGTCCCTTTAGGTAACTTGAGCATGTCTAATGAAGTTGGTGTCTAAAGAACATGCTGACAATTTTGACAGTTAAGGGCTGGTTTGAAGGACAGGGAATGCATATAGAAAGGATTCAAAGCCTTAAAGCAGGTGTCCAGAGCAAATAGCTGGGATTTTGTTTCCTTCTTTGCGTCTCCTTGAATGGAGTACAATCAAGAAGACTTCACTTATGTTCACATTTGTAACACCCTTAAACTTTAAAGCAAGCCATTGTTGACAGTAGAATTGTTTGACAGTGATTTAATTTACTTGCGATACCAACTACTACCAGATACTCGGATTACTTAAGAGTACCGTAAAGAATGAATAGGCTATTTCTCAATGATGAATATCTCTTTTGTCTTCATAGAGGTATTGGTGGACTTGCCAATGTGGTCACTCCAGTGACCTTTCAGAAATTGCAGCATAGGTTTCTGAGCACAGACACACATACGCAGAAGAATGGCTGCATTGGAATTGCACTGTGGGCCGGAGCCTGGGAGTTGTGTGTGGGGTGGAGACAGAGCTGACCTGCTTGACAGTTTTGACTCCGAGATGCAGGAATGGGAAGATCATTTCATGTAGGTGGGCAAAAAAATAATATATTTTTTTTTTATGAATGCTGAGTTTGTTTCTAATATTGTGATTGTATTTCAGCTGTATAATGAGGTCAAAGCAAGAAGAGAAGCCAGCGAGAGCAGCTCAAACAACAACACAAACAATAAAAATGTGGACATTACTTTGCTTCCTGTCAACTCTCAGTATAGCCACCAGGCCAATGGTTATCATGAATCCCGTGGTCACCCCAACAACAGCCTCCCAATTCGTCAATGCAGTGAAATAAGAGCAGATCCTTCAGTTATGCAAAGCTTTGGCTTTCACCACCCCAGTGAATACAGTAATGACTCAAACAATTACATGCTTAATTCCCTGAGCAATGGCAGCCATTATCCTGCCAGTTGTCACAATCTTGAAAGGCAAGATGCCACCCTAGACATACTCAATGGATACCTTCAACAGGGCCCACATTTTAGAAGGAACGCAGTGAATTTCGGAGTTCCAAACACAGTGAGTGCCTCTTTCACTACTGATAAATCTCTCCTTAAACTGGACTCTTAAACCTCAAGAATTTCTTTACACTTTATCCCTTCATTGCCCCTCTTCTTTTTTATTTTTTAGATCCAGAACCCTAAGGTATATCCAGTTACGCACAGCTATCAAGACAGCACGAAGACCAGCCCGGTAACAAACAGGTAAAACATTTTCAATCTCAACCTATCAGACTCATTCCTATTGTCCAATTATCATGCATGTTTCTTGTTGGTTATATAGACCAACGCTTAGTGTTTGCCCAATTTCCTCTTGTGACTACTTGGTTGATTTGTTTTTTTCACATTAGGACTGCCTCGTGTGTGGTTCTGGAGGAGATTGAGGCTGAGAACAAATCAAACAAGAAATCAAATTGGGATGACTCCCAAGCCCGCCACGTTAGCTGGAAAGACCCGGTTTCATCAAACGACCTTCCCCCTAAAAATTCAGCTTCCAAACTGGCAATCAGACAGAGAGATGCTTCTCCTGTAACCCCTCGCTCCACTTACCATGAGTCATCACAACAACCTGACAGGAAATGCCTCTTGCTCGACAGGAAATCTGGCAGCCCATCAGTATTGCGTAAGTTTGGTGCCATGTTGCAGGAGAACGAGGGGAAAACCTTGATAGAGGATGGTCTTGTGACCACCGTTGTCTCCACTGAACCTCCGAGGCACACCAGCACTCCCATTTGCCAGAGCAAGTTTGATGCCAGACGGGCATCCTCACGTGTGCCTGTCCAGAAATGCCTTGCAGACTGTGACGCACTGGTAGCAGATCTGGAGCCCAGCCAGGAGTCTTGGGCAGCTGGTCCTTCTAGACACCTCCTCAATGGAGACAAAGACAGTGGGAAGGGTGGTTGTGTTCTTGAACAGCATGGCTTGGCCTATAACTTAAGCCCGACACAGTCTCACCTTAACTCGGGGTATCACAAGGTGGCTTCACTGTCTAAATCCCACAAAGCGGGCTTCCAGAGTGAGGACCTATTTTCTGACTACCAGATGGTGGAAAGGATTCTGGGAGCAGGATCTCAAAACTTCAGTAAGGTACACAGAGGACTTGGTGTCGACATGATGAGACTGGGAAATGACAACTTGGAGCAGCTTCTAGAAATGATGGAATTGGAGAACAACAGAAGCCAGAGGGCCACATTCACCCAGCAACTGGACAACAAGCAGGTGAATAGGGTACAACTTTGATGAGCACACACACTAAATTTCAGTGCAGTATTTATTTTTGTCTGAATCATTGTGCCCATGCTCTTGGCAAGTGTTCCTCATTCCTGATTCTGGAAAGCCGCTTTCATGAAGAGTTTATTTCCAAGTGTGCTCTAACACATCTGGTTTTTAGATAAACCCAAAGGCCTTGATTAGTTAATTCAAGCACAGTTCTCCAGGACCAAGAATTAGGAACCTTGCTTTTGATGCATAGGAGCTGTGATGCTCTCGATCTCATTCTCCCATCTCTCCCTTATGCTACTTTGCTTTCTGTTTCTGCTAACCTGTCAAATAAAGTCATAATATGTTGGTACATAAAATGCAAGTAGATTAATCCAAGCATTGATCATTTATCCAGAAAGATACTTACATTAAAACTTCTTCCTCTCTAGGTCAACCGTGAGTCATCTCCTGCGCCCAGCAGTAGCCATTTTTCTCGTCCTGCTCGACCAGCCAATCAACGTCGTCCATCCAGATGGGCTAAGCATATTCACCCAAGCAAAATCGCCCACTCATCCTGCCCACCAAGCCCTGGCCTGAAAGCCAAACAATTCTTGAATTCATATTCCCGGCACACAGAAACTGTCATCATGTGACCAGGATACAAGAACCTTCAAAGGACATTTTCACCCAATGGCAAAGACGAAACTTTGACCTTTTGTAGAACACAATCTACATTTTTTGTATATATAACCACCACCACTATATCAAAGTACCTTATTGCAGCCCACTAGGATGGCCTATGGTGTTTTCCTTAAATAACTTCAAAAGGATACCGCTTTCATTTAACTCTGCGCTTTGGTTAAGTGCTTTGGAAAGAAACTTCAGCGGACATTTTTTGACCTGGTGAACTTCTGTGCCTATATGAACCCTTCATTGCCTTTTCTCTTTATTTCTTTTTGTCATTCTCATTAAATGTTGTATTCTTTTATTCTGTTTTCTATTTTCCCGAGTGCTTTGTGTACAGTGCAGTTCTTGTGGTGCCATGTAGGGCATTTTTGTAACCATATAAGCATGTATGCAACAGGCATAACATGTATTTAAACATACATGGCAACGAGTTATTGAGCCTTATCTATTATGCATAATCTGTAAAGGTGTGTGCAAACATTTTGATGTTCTGTCATAAAGTCCATTTTAGTACTGCATTAGTGCTTCATAATATTGACATGATGAGGTCATAACAGGCTCATAATATTTTTTATAAGCCTTATTTGACTACGCCTGATGTGGGCTGTAACTACTCGGTGCATGGCACCTTTTTGCGGGAACATGTCTGCATTCGCCAGCCTTGTAAAAAAAATGCCAAATCCATAACAGGCTCATAATATTTTTTATAAGCCTTATTTGACTACGCCTGATGTGGGCTGATGTGTGCATGGCACCTTTTTGCGGGAACATGTCTGCATTCGCCAGCCTTGTAAAAAAAATGCCAAATGAAGTGAATTATTCTTAAGTTCAACATCTGTGAAAAGTAAAGTATATCTTTTGACCATATTATAATGAAGAAATGCTTTTGGAATGTTTATTTATTGTTGTGACATGACCCTGACATGACAAAAACGTGATGCTTTTTGTTCTGTTTTTTTTCCTCTGGATAATAAACGCAAGTGCTTTGACGAATTAGTTTATTGTTTTTAGTGGTGAATGCTAATGTTAGCACTAATATTTCTGCTCACTGTTACTTTTCTTTGCAATCTGACAAGCTAATTTTCACCTGGTGGACAACAAACATATAGACTTATGGAGCAACCGGAGTCATTAAGGGCCAAGACAGTCATAAACAACGCCCCTTTAACCGTTAGTTTGCTATGAGTGGAAGATGAGATGAGGAGCACCAAGATAAAACCGCCCTCTATTCAATATTCCGTTTCAGTTGGAAATACGTCACCATATTAAAAGTCGGCAGCATCTTCTGGTTCATGCAGATTTTAAGGGTGGGTTCTTTTGATTTTGGCCAGTAAGCAACCAAATATCAATGTGTTGATAACTTTATTAACCACATAGCAACACCTATAATATCCTATCAGCAACTTCTCCAAGGTCATGCACCACTCAAATGTTCTTCAGAAATATAAAAAGTATAGTTTAGTATAGTAGTTTCCTGAAAATGTGACAACAGTGGGGTAAAACATTTTACAATCTCTAACATCTCCTTTCACTAAAAAACAAAAGCAAAAGTATAAGATGCTTCATGCCAACATAGTAAAAATGCCTCTCTTTAATTAGCTCCTTGTTAAGCAGTATTAACAGTATTAACATTGCTCTTGCCCTACGTTACTAAAAGCTATCAAGAAGCATCCTATTCCTCATTCAGAGTCCTAATGTAACCGGCTCTTACCATGCCTTACTATCTCTCTCAGTCCTGCTCTCACAGTTACTCGACCCGCTGCTGAAATGTTGCACCTGTGCCTGAAATAGGAAGCGTGACGTTGTTTTGGTGCCAGAAATCTTAGACGTGTCAGTGGAGGGCTGAGGGGGGAGGCGTGTGATGTTCAGGGGGCATCTCTCTCTGTCTCACTCTGAATCTGCAAATGAGTAATAAAGTCTTTCCTGCACTATAACACCTCGCTGGAAGCACAGAACAGCATCTTAATGAGGTCTTTAGATATAGATAGATGTTCACAACTTTCATGTGAGGTCTTCATAGCACGCCACATGGATTTATTATTATTGGAGTAACCTGGGGTTAAATGCCTATAGTGAGTGCTCATTGATCACTTGTGGGATTCGAACCAGCATCCTTCTGGTTACCAGCCCTGAGCCTTAACCACCACTCTTGGGTCCTTGAAAACTTGAGGTTTGTGCGAGTGGTGCTTACCCAAACAAAACTCCCGGCTATGATGATACGGTGTTTGCAAGGTGGATGGAAAAGTATTACTTCATTTGCTAAGGCTAGTTACTTGCAGACCAAAGAGCCAAGGCCTTACGATATTCCGGGGCAAGCTGTGTACTGAAGTAATAGCAATAGCGATGCTTTAGCATTGATGACTTGAATGATAAATGCCTAAAGGGTTAAATGGACAGCTAGGCATTCTCCATGACGTCATAAAGACGTCTCTCTGGAATTGCTGAATTAATCCTGGACAGCAGAACACCGACAACTTGGCTATATAAAGCTCTCTAAGTGAACACTGATCTCAGATCATCTCAGCCAGTGTCACCTGCTGTTGTAGAGGTGTATGGGGAACCGCTTGAACCTGTAAGAGTTGCCCAGTAACACACCTGTGATGTCAGAGAGGAAAGACAACCAGTAAGGAGCCCTTCAGATGTCTTGTTATGTGTCTCCTGCTGCAGCATATTACATAAGAGAAAGAGCGGTATTATACTTTCATAAGTTAATAATGATTAGATACAAGAAAGGCCCAAAACATAATCTAACCAAGTTAGCAAACTCAAATGCTTCTAGCTATGCATGTTTGATTTCACGTTGTTGCATCCTAAAAAACACAATTTATAGTACATACTGCATTCTCACTGTTGTCATGAGGGGCATAAGCATCAATTCCCCAAACAGCTTGATCTTCCATCATGATGGAACAAGCATGTTAAGATAATTTTATGAAAATGTACAACTCCTCACCTCCACTAGATTTGAAACAAGCAGTGACTGATATTTTAAGGTGGCTCTATTGCCCCATAAAATTGCCCCCATTGAATGCATTTAAGTTTGTATAATGGGAACATGCACATGACGTGCAGTGTACATACTTGCATGAAGGTATATCTGTGGTCTTAAAGTAATTCAAACAAGTCAAATCAACCTAAATGCTGTTTTAAGAGTCCAAAACTGGACATGCTACAAAGTTATCCTGGTAAGCAAAACGATTCACCCACATGTTATAGAGCTCCAATATATCTGTATATTTACTGCATTTTGAAAAAAAGCAACGTGAGCCTCTTGGGATCTGTGCTTGAATAATAACTGAGTTGGTAAATATCACCCATATACTTACAGTAGTCATTCAGTCCATGTATAATGATTTATGTAAGTCTGCGAACATTAAGACAGTAATGCACTCTACATAAATATGCAGATAAATGCAGAAGTGAATGGAAAGATGTTTCCAGGCATGCTGAGTTACATATAGTAACATACTTACTCAGCAAACTGTTCACCATGAAAAAAATTTAACTGAAAAAGAAAACTGATAATAGAAGGTGGTTTATGCTACAGCACTCCTAGGGAATGTGAGAAAGAAAGTGAAGTGAAGTGTGGCCAAGTATGGTGTCCCATACTCGGAATTTGTGCTCTGCATTTAACCCATCCAAGTGCACACACACAGCAGTGAACACACACACACACACACCATGAACACACACCCGGAGCAGTGTGCAGCCAATGCTGTGGCGCCCGGGGAGCAGTTAGGGGTTCGGTGCCTTGCTCAAGGGTCTCATCTCAGTCGTGGTATTGAAGGTAGAGAGAGCACTGGTTATTCACTCCCCCACCTACAACTCCTGAGACTCGAACCCGCAACCTTCAGGTTACAAGTCCGACTCTCTATCCATTACATGATAGTCACAGCTGCTGCTGGCAAATGCCAATTAGAGCCACAAGGCTCCAGAGGGTCATTAATTGCTATAATGGTTGATAATAACATGTCGAGGGCTTTATGTGTGTGGGCTAAACGACAGAATGAAGTGAATGGCTAGTGCAGGCTGGGCATAGCATGACTATGGCATGGGCACGTGTGCACCTCACGTTGATACCCTGCCCCCTTCTGACCTGCGGTTTAAGGTCACACACATACTGTATGCTCACACTCACACATACAGCAGGCATACATCCCTCCTCAGTACTGAAATAGACATCTAATAAAATCAAGAGACACAACGGAGAGTGAAACAGAAAGTGTGTCTGTGTGATAGAGAGAGATAATGTTAATGTTAAGAAAAATGGAAGATCATTTTTACTTAATGGGAACATTTAATAAGTCAGTAATTCATTATTTATTTTTAGTGTGATCATCAAAATCTAATTTGTATTCCTGTAGTCAAATTTTACCTTTGAGATGCCAAAAAAAAAAGATAATAAAAGAGGTAATTCTCACTTACAGTATAAAAATGATTGTTATTATTACTACTACTACTACTACTACTACTACTACTACTACTATAAAAAAGTCAAATTAAAGTAAATTAAAACATGAAAATAATAAAAAAGTATTAGAAATTAATCGTATTTAAAAGCAAAAAAAAAAACATACAGGTTTTGGCAAATTGGTGGCTAATTTGAATTTAAAAAAATCAACATAAAATTTAATTTGATGTCTGAATTCACTTTCTTGGTCTTATTGTGAAAGATCATGGAATTAAATATTTTTATTATTAAATAAGTAAAAATCGGCACATTGTAAAATAGTTACATTTTCCTGTGTGATTGGGTTGTAATTAACAGCAACGTATTAAAAATATAAAAACAAATGAACAATGAACAACAGTATATTTAGTATAAATTCATTATTATATTAATATTTAGCATAATAGTTTAAATTAACCTAGATTTATAAATGTTGTAAAATATGTTCACTGTTTATTTATGACACCTAAAGCATTAACTATATAACTTAATCTTACTTGTGAAGACATTTTATTGAAACCTGTCTACAAGAACATCTGAATGCTGTATTATTGTGACATCAGAACAGGACTATCCACATTTACTCAGCAACACTGTGCACCACAACTTGGGTCTGTCCATTCGGGGCTGATTAATACGTAGACATACGTATCATTTCTGACCTTAAAGGGGTCCTATTATGCTCTTTTACAAAGTCTTGATTTTGTTTTGGAAGTATCTCCTTTTGAAGTGGACTTTGAGCTTTGTAACTTTGCAGATCTTTTTTATGCTCAAACAGCAACATTACAGACTAACTAAAGTTGAAAAAGTGAAAACGCATAATAGGACCCCTTTAAGAAAAATCTGTTAGATGTGGGAATACGTTCACCAAATTGTTGTACTGTTCTTGCCTATGTAGTAAAAGAAATTGCATAAAAGTCTTGGACGGTAGCAATTATCACCCATTTAATTCTAAGAGTCAGAGAGTGGGTGGAAAAAGATCAAGTGACAACACTGATTACGACTTACTTGCAAAGATAAGCACCTCACGACCTTTGAGTCTTCCACGCACTTAGGATAAGGTGTTGATATTGACAACTGCTTGTGACTGATATACCAGGTCTTGAGGGATCATGGGAATATCTGTCCTGTTTTCTAAAATAGAGAAAGGTCACAAAACATCCCTTTGAAAGGAGATACTCATCCACGAGTCTTTAAACAGTGGAAAGGACAGACTATTGGACCACATACAAGATGGACACACAGTTGTGTCAAACACAGCAGGCAAGTTCTAATAAGTATATCAAGAGCAAACTACATTAGACTTAGACAAAAAAGGCCTGCTGTCCTTGTATCTAATAGAAATAGTTTGTGTTTGACTGACAGCTGTGGACTGACAGTCCATGTTTAGACCTCGCCATGACGTCTGTGGGACACTAGAGGATGACAGGCCGGAATGGGAGCGTTTGGGAGACTAACGAGAGACGGACATTTAGCTGGGCCAATTGTGCATGACTTGGCATGAGATAGGAAAGGAATCTTGTTGGCCATTATCTCCATTACTATCTGACAATGATCTGCACGTTCCTTGCATATTGGGCCAAACTAGAACCATGAGATCTAGGATCAGACCATTTTCACATCCACATTTGAGTCATGCCCTTTGAAGTCATTCATGATCATTACATCTTAATAAGGATCTAAAATGTAAAAAAGGTAGGTTCAAAACAAGCTTTTATGACAGCATCTGTTGCATGTCGAATGTTACCGCATGCAGAAAATAACCAATTTCGCATGTGAAATTTTCTAAATTGCAGCTAAATTGGTGCCATTTCAATCAATACAACTTCCTGCTATTGACACATTGTGGCTTTCCATCTTTTATGCAAATTGCTGCTGCCATTTACATCAACATCAGCACCAAATTGCAGGTAAAACTCGTAATTTGCCTTTGATCCCGTTTAAAACTCATTTCTGAAGGAGGTTAGTTATTTTTGTAAGGGAATTAAGAGAAAGAAAATGCACTGACTTTGAATGAAAAACAGAGGACAAGAAATTAGGGGTCTGTCAAATTTGACTCATTTCTAAAAATAAAATAAAATAAAATAAAATCATTGCAAGTGCACAATATACACTACTGTTCAATAGTTTAGGGTCAGTTAGTATTTTGACTTTTTTAAAAAATAATAAATTAATATTTTTTATTCAGCAAGGATACATTAAATGGGGCAAAAGTGACAGCAATGACATTTATGTTACCAAAGATTTTCCTTTCAAATAAATGCTGCACATTAGAATGATTTCTGAAAGATCATGTGACACTGATTAAAAATAATAAATTAATATTTTTTATTCAGCAAGGATACATTAAATGGGGCAAAAGTGACAGCAATGACATGTATGTTACCAAAGATTTTCCTTTCAAATAAATGCTGCACATTAGAATGATTTCTGAAAGATCATGTGACACTGAAGACTGGAGTAATGATGCTGAAAATTCAGCTTTGCATCACAGGAATGAATTACATTTTAAAATATATTCAAATAGAAAACAGCTGTTTTAAATTGTATTTTTTTTTCACACTATTACTGTTTTATTGTATTTTTGATCAAATAAATACAACCTTGGTGAGCAAACATGTTATGTTGTTTATATAAACTGTGGGATGGTCTGAAATTAGTTTCACATGCAATCGGTAGAGCTTGACTTTTTTTTTGAACCCATATAACATTTCGTTTCACAATAAAAGTCATGTGAACTCAGCTTTAGAAGGTAAACAAGGGTAGCATGGCATTGCACATAAATACAAAACGCTGCTCGGCCTTGAATGTCGAGAGAGACAGCTGTCAGTTAAAAAACCCTCTCCACCTCTAATGATAGGCGTTCTAGACACTTCCATTTAGTGCTACACCGCAGACAGGTTAAAAGAGGTTGCTGATTGCAAGGGTATATCCAGAGAACTGTCCTCACATCAGATATAGCTCAGTCCTGTGTACAATACAGACCTGACAGTCACTCCTGATGGCCGTCTATGATGACAACTGGATTATTAGACCGACAGTCAGCCTCTGATAGGTTTAGACTGTCAGCTGTTGCTATGGTGATTCAGATTAAGCATGTCACATATTATGTGCAATTGATTCTGGGGAGAATGTTATTAACTTCTTGTTCCAAACCTGTAATAATTTCTTTCTTCTTCTGAACACAAAAGAAGATATTTTGAAGAATGCGGTTATCCAAACACGTGTTGGTCCCTAATTACGAAACACTATGGTAGTAATTAGGGACCAAAAAGTGTTTGGTTACCCACATTCTTCAAAATATCTTATCTAGTGCCCAAGAGAAGAAAGAAAATCATACAGGTTTGGAACAATTTGAGGGTGAGTAAATAATGACAGAATTTTCATTTTAAGGTGGATTATCCCTTTACAGTAGATAAAGTAGTTATGAAACTTTTTACATCACAAGATATTAAATATATGACTAAAGCTCTTGAGCGTGAAAGCATACATGACCCATTTATCTGGCACCTGAGCACATGTAAAGAGACAGTGAAGAATAGAGCAACTCAAGAGGGTGAGAAAATCACACTCTCAGTCAGTCTGAGACTTGGGAATGTGAACTCCACCAACAGCTGCTGTCAGAGAGAAGATTATCACCTGATCTCCATACTGTCCCTCAGACCAGCGTAATATCAGCACAGATAACCAGAACCTCCTTACAGTAGCAAAATGTCTCATATTCATATTTTGGTTAAATATTATTTAAAAAAATCTTCTACCTAAGCTAAATGCTGACAGTTAATCTAAAAATTATGCTAAACGCTAAAAAGTATTATTTAATTTTTGAACAGTAGTGTAGTGTAGAGTGATACACAAATATATATATATAAAACAATTATTTATATAATGACAAAATGAGAAAAAAAATGGAAAGAAAAAAAAATGTATATGGAGATCAATACAGAGAAAAACCACCTAGACACTACGTCAAAACATAAACAGATTCAAAAAGCTAGCAACATGCACAGGATGAGATCTACAAATCAAGGTTATGCCCCAAAATTCTATAATCCCACCAAAAAGCATTAATCGGCTTTTGCTTGAACTATGTATGACCTTTTCTTGACCAGAAAAAGAAAGAGAGAGAGAGAGAGAGAGAGAGAAAGTTTAGGTCATTCAGATGACCTTACACATTAAACAAAATTGTGTAAAAGTACTCACACTTAAATGTGCAGCAAAATGCCGAAAACTATGAAAAATCAACTCATTATAAAAACCAGACAACACATGAGTCTGTAGTTTTCAACATCCAAAATGGGCCCATCACAATAACACTCAATAATATGCACAAATTTAGGAAATATACCTGTTTGTCCAAACAATGGAAATCAGAAAAACGGTTGGGGGAAACATGTTTGAAATCAGTGATTATTATACTGTTTGGTGATGATACACACCTTTAAGATGAAAAAACTTCAGGCACCTAAACACCAGAGAGAAATCTGTCAGAGTGTTTGATAGGAGAGAGTAAGATGTGTTTTTTTTAAGTGGGAATATAGCAACTTACAGCCAAAAACATTAACACATTCACAGGATTTCCTGAAGCAGCATAAACTCTAGTGCCCACTGCATGCATGCATATATATATACAGTATATAGAAGAACATCTAAAAAAAATCCAGACCACTTCTGGAAAAGCATTTTTTGGACGGCTGAAATTACCGTAAGATCATTCTGTACCAGAATGATGGGAAGAAAAAAGTGGAGTTGGCTTGGAACAGCTCATGATCCAAAGCATACAACATCACAACAGTGTAATGGCATGAGCGTGCATGGCTTCCAGTGGCACTGGGTTACTGGTGTTTATTGATGACGTGACAGAGGACAGAAGCAGCTGGAAGAATTCTGAAGTGTATAGGTATATACTCTCTACCCAGATTCTGGAGCAAAGTTTATTGGGTGGCGCTTCATAGTACAAATGAACAATGACCCAAAACATATAGCAAAAACAACCCAGGAGTTTTTAAAGGTAAAATAGTGGAATATTCTGCAATGGCCAAGTTAATCTCCTGATTTCAACCCAATTGAGCATGCATTTCACTTGCTGAAGACAAAACTAAAGGCAGAAAGACCCACAAACAAACAACAACTGAAGTCAGCTGCAGTAAAGGCCTGGCACAGTTAAAACAAAAATACACCAAAAAGAAGTTATTCTTGATTTTAGTTTTCATTTTGTTTTGTTGACAACAAAGAACCTGAACAAATGGAGATGAGAATTAGCAGGGTTAAAAATAACATTAAAATTAAAAACTTCAAATCGGACACCTATGCTTGAAAACCACTCACTCACTCGGTGTGCTGCAGTCTGAGGACTATTTTACATCTAGAAATTACAATATGATGAAACTCGCCTTTCCCAGAGTTCAAAGCGCCATAGTCCAGGGCTCCATCCTTGCTCACAGCAACACATGCAAATCCATGAAACAAATAAAGCACACCAAGATGAGACAGAAGAATAAAGACAAGTTGCTTAAAATAAACGCAAATGCACACACACATGCCATTAAAGAGTTTTAAACCTCACATCATGAATCACTAGAAGTAGTAAATGTAAGATGACTGAAGGTTTTCTAATGACTAGAGCGTTAAAGAGGAATTCTTGGCAAAACTACAATAAATTCTTTTCTCGTTAGGTTTTGCATTTGAAATTATGCTGGTTTTGCATTTAATGCTTGTCATTTCACCGAAACAACCCA
>NW_015652416.1:142439-157327 GCF_001515625.1 Sinocyclocheilus rhinocerous
TGAGCATGCATTTCACTTGCTGAAGACAAAACTAAAGGCAGAAAGACCCACAAACAAACAACAACTGAAGTCAGCTGCAGTAAAGGCCTGGCGAAAGCATCACAAAGGAGGAAGCCCAGTCTCTGGTGATGTCCATGAGTTCCAGACTTAAAGGTCCCATGGCATGAAAATTTCACTTTATGAGGTTTTTTAACATTAATATGAGTTCCCCTAGCCTGCCTATGGTCCCCCAGTGGCTAGAAATGGCGATAGGTGTAAACCGAGCCCTGGGTATCCTGCTTTGCCTTTGAGAAAATGAAAGCTCAGATGGCCCAATCTGGAATCTTCCCTTTAGATGACTGAAGGTTTTCAAATGACTAGAGCGTGTTAAAGAGGAATCCTTGGCAAAACTACAATAAATTCTTTTCTCGTTAGGTTTTGCATTTGAAATTATGCTGGTTTTGCATTTAATGCTTGTCATTTCACCGAAACAACCCAAGGCTTTCTTACCACTTGTTGCAGATCTAGAAGGCTCTGTAGCAGGTGGTGCATAACAAAATGTTCTACATTTCCATGAAAATACAGTTTGCAAAATATAAAGTCAGGCATTTTGATCTACAGCACAATTGCGATATTCAAATAAAACTAGTAAAGATGCAATGCATATGGGTTTCCTACCAAGAGATGCAATTTTATTTTATCATTATTAAAACCAATTATTTTCTGATGGCATTGCAGAAGCCTCAGGGTAAAAGCTGATATGGCATATTTTTATGAAAAGATTTTAACTTCATTACACCACAGCACATTATTACTCTATAACTCCATAAACAAATGGAATAATGGTGTTGAGCCATTCTAGATGTAATGAAATCTCATGACTGGAAAACAGGAACCTGAAGAACATTTTTGGGTCACATTTCACCCTAAAAATCAAAAGAAAAGGGGAAAAAAAAACATTAAAAAAAAAAAATTCCATAAAGGTGAAGCCTGTACTGTAGATCATTAAGATTTCTTTGCATTGTGAAATTGTGTACAATTAAGCAAATTGTCATTAATGCAATAAAAATAAATACAACTTTTAGATAAATGTCTGTAGCACAGTCATAAGAATCAAATGAAAATCAGCACTGAGAATAATAACTAATAAAACAAATGCATTAGAGTAATGAGAGTTTAGGATGAAATGTGCGTAATTGTTATGAAAACAAAAATCTTAATGCTCACAAAAGGCTTAAAACAGGCTTGTGCAAAATATACACTTTCCTTTTAATTTCAGGGTGAAAAGTAGTTTTATTGTGAATATTTATTTTCAATTACATGAATGCAAATGAAAGTGTAATGGTTGGACCAATTTACAGTATTCTAGGCATGATAAAAGCAAGTTTATTGTAGTTTTGCCTGTAATTTCCATTAAAAAGTACAGCCCTGGTACAGTCCTCTAAGACTGAAAGAGAAAGACAAGCACTATTCTTACACTAAAACCATCTGCCCCAAGCCTCCACCCTTATCCAAGACCGTGTTTCATTGATTTGAATGGTTCATTCGTTTCATTTTTTGCATTTCAGAGATTGGTTAGAAATACCCAGCGGTTGTGGGAGTTGGGTAGGAGTTCTGTAGTTGTGCTGCGGTCAGACCTTTGTAACGGTGCACTGACCGTCGGGGGACCCCGAGCGATCGCTGCTATGTGCAGGGCCACCACCAGGGGACGGTCTGTCCAACTGATGCAGTCTATGCCTACCCTGGGAGCCTTCTGTGTGCTCATCTTCACCTTCGTCCCCAGCCTGCTCATCTTCATCCTCGCTCGTGCCAGACTCGGATTCGTACCCCGAGGGGTCCGGAGCGGCTGAATCGTCTTCTCATTAAAAAAAAAAAATTCCATAAAGGTGAAGCCTGTACTGTAGATCATTAAGATTTCTTTGCATTGTGAAATTGTGTACAATTAAGCAAATTGTCATTAATGCAATAATAATAAATACAACTTTTAGATAAATGTCTGTAGCACAGTCATAAGAATCAAATGAAAATCAGCACTGAGAATAATAACTAATAAAACAAATGCATTAGAGTAATGAGAGTTTAGGATGAAATGTGCGTAATTGTTATGAAAACAAAAATCTTAATGCTCACAAAAGGCTTAAAACAGGCTTGTGCAAAATATACACTTTCCTTTTAATTTCAGGGTGAAAAGTAGTTTTATTGTGAATATTTATTTTCAATTACATGAATGCAAATGAAAGTGTAATGGTTGGACCAATTTACAGTATTCTAGGCATGATAAAAGCAAGTTTATTGTAGTTTTGCCTGTAATTTCCATTAAAAAGTACAGCCCTGGTACAGTCCTCTAAGACTGAAAGAGAAAGACAAGCACTATTCTTACACTAAAACCATCTGCCCCAAGCCTCCACCCTTATCCAAGACCGTGTTTCATTGATTTGAATGGTTCATTCGTTTCATTTTTTGCATTTCAGAGATTGGTTAGAAATACCCAGCGGTTGTGGGAGTTGGGTAGGAGTTCTGTAGTTGTGCTGCGGTCAGACCTTTGTAACGGTGCACTGACCGTCGGGGGACCCCGAGCGATCGCTGCTATGTGCAGGGCCACCACCAGGGGACGGTCTGTCCAACTGATGCAGTCTATGCCTACCCTGGGAGCCTTCTGTGTGCTCATCTTCACCTTCGTCCCCAGCCTGCTCATCTTCATCCTCGCTCGTGCCAGACTCGGATTCGTACCCCGAGGGGTCCGGAGCGGCTGAATCGTCTTCTGCGTCTTCCTCTTCTGTTTCTTGCTCGGCGGGGTTCATATTGAGTTGGGAGAGAGCCTGTACAAGCTGAATATCGCCGGAGGAAGCAGGGCTGGTCAGGTGACCGCCCAAGACAGTTGGCGGCCTTACGGGAGCAGAAGCAAAGATGCCTTATTAAAGCTTTAGCATTTCCAGTCTCTCTGATAAGTATTACTCCACTTTTACAAGAAAGGGTGCCATTCATGTATTATCTGTCAATATAAAACCAAAGTCTTGTGCAACACATAAAATAAAGAGTTGTAAATATTTGAAAGCACATTAATTGAAACCAGAAGCACAACGAACGAGAGGAAGAACTATACTATGTTGTTCTCTTGACAAGATTTCTTCATTTACACTCAAATCTTTGTTTACCATTATAAATTTATAAAACTGACTCAAACATAACAGTCTGGCTTGATAGGTCAACCTGTGTATGCTCATAATGGCAACTGTCCCAAATCAGATGCAGAAATGATCTAAATATATCATGACCCAAATCCTATACAGCCAAACCATTTACGGGACATTTTATGATGCTGGTACAGAATACACTAGAATATCAGACAGTACTTTTATGTTATGTTAGGTTAGGTTAAACACACCGTTATGATAAATAACAGCAATAAAATAGATTTTTTGCAAACATTTATATGAATACCAGCTATAAAGAATCAGTTATATTTGTTATCAAATGTTAAACTAAAATGTCTGACTGGTTGGAACCATCAAATCTACAATAATAGTTTTTAAATAATACAATTAAAGATTAATATTTAACGATTTACATTTAAAATTCATAAACTTAAATCAGTAAAATACATAATCTATTTACTGAAAAGTAGTAATACTAATATTTGCTAAATAATTAAGTTATTCATATTCAAATGTTTAAATAAATATTAGCCACAAAAAAATCAGTTACATGTACATATTTAACAAACGTTACACTAAAATATTTTAAAAGGTTTCAACCTACAAAGTAATAAAATCATTTAATAATATTAAATAATACAATTAAATCATTAAAATGTTACACCAACAACAGCTAAAAAAAATTTTTTTTAATAATTTTTAATAAAACAATATTAATATATTCTCATGATAAATATACATATTTGGATTAAATAAACCGGGTTACATTTAGCGGTTAAACTGACAAATGTGTTTTTATATTGCATTACAGGCCCAAATCCATCAACAACTCAAAGAAGAATGACATAAATCTACCCATTTACACTTGTAGGTATCATATTGATAAATCTAACTACACACACACGGAATGAATGAGATTTATGAGGCTTTGTGTGTGCTGATGTTGAGATCAGATCATTGATAGATCAGATTGAGGCCTGTAGACAGGACACCACCCCTGACCAAAACACAGCAAGCACAGCCTTATGTCACATTAAAATACAGTCCCTAAACCGTTTCAAATGATCGATTTATAAACTACAAGCATATAAGATCACATATTGTTATCATCAGTTGGGTTACTTGAATACATATTTATATATTTGGTGATTTTGCTGCGTCTTGTCTGAATGTCTTTCAGTTCACTCACCTGACAAAATAGCCGAGATTTCGCCTCTTTCTTTCAGCGACGATCAGATTTGGCTCATCTGCTAGTCACCGGATGATCACTCATTGTTCGTTTACTGACTAAAATTGATCGGTAACGTTAGAATTCGCCCGACACAGATGAACACAATAACGTTTTAACGCCTCCTCTGTGATAAGACCGCTTATGTGTGTTCGTGCGCATCCACTCTGCGCAAAACTTGCGCAGAACCTTAAAAATACATGAGTCTCTCTCATGAAATACACTTGAAGTTGCTCAGCAACACTATCTAAATGTCAACGTTAACGGATTCATATCATCTTGAGACCAGCATAAAAGGTTTTGTTATCCAAGTATTTTCACATCATTATAGTGTTGGGTGCTTAAGAAAAAGTAGCCTATTTCAAAAATATTTCAAACAAAAGCATGGCCTGCCAGTATTCTAGTACTTGGTTCATTAATTCAAACAAGAGTCAGAAATCGGATAATTTAAATATTATATCGGCCATTTATAAATTATTTTAAATATTATCCAACAACATACACTTAATAGATTACTTTTATGAATCTTTGTACTACATGTTTAGTAGATTACTGATAGATTAAATTATTTGAAGATAGGCTATGGCACTTCCATGCTTTTTGGTATGTTTCACATTATGAAATATACAGGGGTGTATAATCACTTAGCCTACATTTGTTTAGTTATATAGTTTTTAGATAACATTTTTGAAGTTATTTACACACAAAATAAAAAAAATGTTATTTTAATTGATATTGATTTACAGCATTTAGTTGTGAAAGGATGATTTGTACCATTTGTAACAGCAACTAGTTTCACATATCTGGATTGTAACATTATGCTGTGGCTTTATGCGTCCATTTTGTGTTATGCTATATTTTCAAGACAGCGTCACTAGAGGGCACAATTGTGTTAGAAAAAAAGGAGGGAAACAGCTGCTTGTCCCTTGGGGATTAGCAGTAAATCTGTCTACATAACCAACTAATTCAACTTGAAAAGGAATCTATTTTTATGTGTTGCAAGTAGGCTAAGAGCACATCAGTTTGTAGTTGTACGCAGAATCAGAAGTTTTCTATTACTCTGCTATTGAAAACTCAACACCTGGCACCGAGGATCGGATTAAAATGTTGGCATCTTTCCTGTTATGCCCACTGAACTGCATTAATCTCAATTACAGGAGGCAGTACAGTAATAAACAGATCCGTGCCTATCCTAAAATATGATATTCACGCTGCACGCCTGCAGGATTTTGCTTAAGTAACAGCATGTTCACCAGACACACTGCAGTCCATCTGTAGCCTTGTTCTTCCTGTTTTACACTAAAATCTCGTGTTGCTGGATGTTCTTTGTCACATCTGCGCTCAAGGGAATGCTGTTTCACAGCAGATCAAATAACTCTTCTCGGATTCTTGGAGAAAAATGGTCTTGGTGTCGTGATGCAGAGATAATCATTTGATGCGTGCAATCGTGTGTAATACACGGCATTAAATGAGAGAAATTCCCAAATTAGAACGGAAAAGAACGCTTTATTCCCCGTGGCTTTGTTACGCTATGATGGCTGTTGTTGTAGCCTAGTGACGGAGTCTTCAGTGTGTGTGTGTGTGTTTACATGCGTGGGTGCCATATGCATGAAATCAATGAGTGCTCATTTTCCACAGCTGTTTAGTACGACGGCACACAAACCCTCTCAATGAATGACAGAGACCTTTCACATGATGAGACCTCACTTCTTCCTCAGGGCGGTTTCTTTCCCATGGTCCATCGGTCTCCATTACACCCCTCGGCTCGCCAAACTTCCCTCTAATTCTCACTTTTTCATTTATTGGCACTTCTGAAGTCTTTCAGCTTGGGCTCCCCAGGCCCTCGAGGATGATGGTAGTTTATGAACCATCATCTAAAGCACAGGAACTCGCTGGAACGTTTCCCCGGGGATCTCGTTCCTTTCCCTTCTAACACGGTTTCCTCACCCCCTACGCCTTCGCGAGGAAGAACCACACTGCTCGCGTGTCCTCCTTTTTCGCGTTTTCCTTTGAGCCGTGGCTTATTGTCAGCAGTTTTTCAACGCTCCTGTCACTGGCAGCCACCTGGTAACAATAAGATACCATCAACGGCAGAGGAGAGGAGGCAGCTAAACTGGGGCGTTGTAATGAACGCACACACAGACTCGCAGCTATGAAAGTACTATGCCACGCATTCATCTTCTCCAGTTATTGGGGCTGCGTGCGAGGCAAATATTCTCCCAGTCATTGTTATTCTATGTATACGGTAAAATTAGAAATAAACAGATTGGAGCTGGATCCCTGCTGAAATTACCCTCGCAGGGAAATGAGCTGACAGCAATGTATTGTGGGTCATGTGGGAACCCATTTACGAACCCAGGTCACAGTTTACATGGCACACATTCATCATTATGTATATAGCTATAGGGGATTACAAGTAGATTATTAGGCGATAGGCCTACTGGAAACTTTTCCGCATAAAGTTCTTGATATACTGCGCTGAAACTCCCAAGCAATATCCTCTGACAGACTATAAACTTCAGGGCAATTAAAAGGCAATTACGCTTCAATTTTCGCTAAACAGAAATAGAGCAACATCAAGAATATGCAAGCAAAATATTAAACATTTATTGCCCTATAAAATCTCTAAATAGAACAAACTTTCTCGTGTTTAAATTACTATTGAGAATCATTCAATGAGCATTATGGGCGGGTAAATTGTGGAACAATAGGCCCCTAATGATAATTAGGATGTGATTTTATGTTAAGGTGGTACATAAAACAGCCTGTGTAAATCTGAGTGTTAATAACAGAGTTTAAACTTCAAGGCTATGAAACCTCAACAAAACAGAGCAGCATTAACCTCAAGATTATGCATGTGAAACATTAAAAGTTTTTTTCTTGTGTTTAAATTACTGTTGAAATTGATTCAGTGAACATTACAGGCAGGTAATTTGTGGAACAGTAATTATAATAAGAATGTGATTTTATGCTGCTGTGGTATATAAAAGACCCTAAGTTGTGTGTGTTTGTAAATCTAAGCATTATACTTTAAATTTCAAGGCAGTAAAACTTCAGAAAAAGAGCAAGATTAAGACGAATGATTATAGATTTGTATCCATTTCTGTTCTTCTACTGGAATAAATGTGTTTTTGTGTTAAAAACACTGTTGCATGCAGGTCATTTGTGGATGAGTAAGTAGACATTTCCTCAAAAACACGTGAGTGGTGCTTTACAGAACCCTCACAGCATTTGTGGGTGGTTGCCAGGGCATTGCCAGGGCATTGTTATGCAGTTGCTAAGGTGTTTGGGGTGGTTGCTTAGTGTCCACAAGTCCACAATTCTATATTATTCAGGTCTCTAGTGTGGAATTGTTTTTATCATCCAGCAGGTGAAAGCAGGAATTACCTTATCATTTATGTGGAAAATTTTTTTATATTTAAAAAGTTCATTCTGATGCCACATGCCTGATAAAATAATGTAGTAGGCCTAGTCTATATGTTGTATTCGTATATGATTTAGTGTATTATTTTTGTTTCTTGTGTTACCGTGATAGTGGTTTGTTCTGTCTTTCTGCCATTCTTGCCTCAGTTGGAAGACAGAATCTGTTAAGAGCTGTTATCAGAGCATTTTACTGTAACCAACAGAATAAAAGCTCGAATATTTTGACGTATGGCAATATTCCACGGGATAGCTAATTCTGGTTTTGTCAATCTGCGCATTCACTGATCAAAAATCTAAACAATCGACGTTCATCCATCCGGGAAACCGATCTCCAAGTCGCGTACGACTCCATGAGCTCTCTCCATTCAAATGCTTGAACTTGGAATACGTCAGAAGTTTGAATAGCTAATTGGCGCCATCTAACGGTTATCCTCTGACTAGAATAAATGGCATGTAGACTTAAAGGTGGGGTAAGCGATTTCTGGTAGCCAATGTTGACATTTGAAATCACCAAAACAAACACGCCCCTACCCCAAAAGGGTCTCACCCCTATTTTGATAGCTCCGCCCCACACGTACGCAAACCAGGCAACGATTAGTTCTGTGAAACAAAGCAAAACCAATGTTAAACCATGTCTACACCGGATGCGAGTGGCACAGCGCGACAAAATACCATGGAACTCATTATAATCAGTGATGCTGTCTACACCATAGATATATATACATATCTATGGTCTACACTGGATGAGGTGCGTCACGACACGACAAATCCCCGACAGAAAACTGCTGCTGCGTTCTATTTATGACGTATTGACACAAATTTCAAATGATTTTCAACGGTCGTTTTGTCGCGTCCAGTGTGCTAGACAGACTTTAGCTGTTGCGGCGCAGACACGGTGTTACTCACCTATCGAGAAAAAACAAAGAAACCTCGGCGTCCGATCGCAGGCCTTCCGCTCTTTGAGTTCTCTACAGCGCTGGAAAGCTGATCCGATATTTACACGGGTCCTACTTCTTGCCTTATTGCCTTAAGCCTTCGTTTGTTCCGCAGACGTTTTCCTCTTTTGTTTTTTATCCGCCATCTCTATCTATCTTTCTGTTGCTTGGCTCTTACTGAACGCTCTCTCCTCCACATCATGAGTAGACACGCCCCTTACTGCTGATTGGCTACAAGTTTGTTTTGCTATTCGGCCCGAATCAGTTTTCTACAGCGTTTTTGAAAAATCGCTTACCCCACCTTTAAGTAGCTATTACTTTTTGACACTGAACATAAATTTTGATTTGTATGAAAACATAGAACGAAACATCGCTTGGGAGAAAAAAAACAACAACGAAGATGTACGGAGGGCTGGATAAAAAGAACTTAACGTAGAGAAATTCAGTTATAATCAAAAATGAATAATGATATAAAATATAGGCTATGTAATATAGCCTACGTTCTGTAGGCTAAATCTATATTTTATATAGGCCTACATGAATTTAATTGGCAAGTAGCCGTGTAATAAGCAGAATAATGTATGGTCAGGTCAGGTGACCAATATTGTAGACTTATTTATTTATTTAGCGACAGTGTTGGGAAGGTTACTTTGGAAATGTAATGGGTTACAGATTACAAGTTACCCTATTTAAAATGTAACGAGTAGTGTAACTATTTCAATTACTTTATTAAAGTAATGTAACTGATTACATGTGACTACTTTTTGATTACTTTTCTAAATTTAGGCTAAAAATAGCTATCTATTTTTTTTTCTAAACTGTAAATCTTTTTCAAACATTTAAATCAGGCAGGGTTAACCTTAACAGTAGTAGGCTACTCAACACTGATTACTGTCAGACTTTCAAAATCTTTCATCACTTGAATTAAGATTATAAAAAATTATTTTGAAAGCACAGCCACCAAAATCTGACTTTAGCACCTATTTTCATTCTGAGGTTAAGTAGCCTACAGATTTAAAAACATAACAATATATAGGCTAGTTGAATAGTTACGATACTGTTTTTGAAATTAAATCTTTGCATAGCTACGACAGGTAGGCTAACACTGGCATCTAACGATGCCTTGGGAAAAAAACAATTAGCCTAATTTAGACAAATAAAGAATAGGCCTATACATAACCCCAAATAGGAAATAAAACAGTTATCGAATAAGCATGTGTCCTATTCTGTGTCCTAAACTCCTCAAACATTGGTGTCTCATATTGTAGAGCAGTCATTGCAATTTTGTAACGAAATCAATCAAATTTGTATGTGTGTGAAAATATTCAGATGTAACCCCCTTTGTAATCGTTTTTTCAGTAACTGTAACAGATTACTGTTACATTTTTTGTAATTAAATTACGTAATTCCGTTACATGTAACTAGTTACTCCTCAACACTGTTTAGCGATTATGAACGACCGAATATAGCTTACTGTATATAAACGTAGGCTACACTTAATACATTTTAAATACAGTCAACAATATCCCTCACCTAATGTTTGTGACATCTCTATATATTTTAACTATTACGTCCTGGGTTCCGGAAATGCCTATATCCTTTCAGAAATTTAAGAAAAAAAAGCTTAATTTTATTTGAAGTGTGCGCGCGCAGGTCTCATCGCTGTATAGTGATGCGTGAGAGAGAGCGCGAGCGAGAGAGAGAGCAGTACGCGCTCCTCAATGTGCGTGTGTCTCTCTGTCAGACCTTCACCAACACAAGACACAAGACTCTCCAGCTGTCATTTAAAATCAGCCTCCTTTAGGTAAGATCTGGTGTTTTTTATAAGCGGCAGGTTGCATGTAATAGGCTACATGCATCTATATAGCATGAGCATAATCAAACTTATTAAAGCGGAAACATGCACTGGATATCTACAGGCACTTATGGTGCGTCCATACTACACATGTGCTGTGGAAAAGGACAGATGCTCGCTGATGTGTGCAGGTTGGACGCGTTTCATGTGGATACATTTGGGAAATACATCTTTTGCTTTCGCTTCGGCTGAATCTCTGACAGATGGAGCCTAGCCGCGCCGCGCCGCGCGCACTGGTGACCGGTGACCGGTTACCGGAGCGCACGGACTCGAAGCGCACTGTAGGCTGCTCATTTACTAATTAGTCGCTCCAGTCGTATTCAGTATCTTCAGGTCACTTTTTACAGATCGAGTCCTGTTAGAATGACCTGAGGTTAACTGTCTTGATCAAAGGCACATGGTTGTAGTTCATGATTCATGAAGCGGTTCAGGAACAATAGTGGATAGTTCATCAAGGCTTTTGGGGTTTGAACCTACGACCTCACCAGCTGCTCTAGTTGTCTCCGTTATTGTAGTGAACATCTGTGTGTGCGTGCATGTTATGCTAGAGGAGATACCGGGGCAAGTTGTCACATCTTTGATAGTCAAATTCTCTCATATAAAGTCTATATAGATATTGAACATAAAAAAGAACAAGAGCTTTTTAGAAGTTAATGTCTGGCAGGGTGTAGTGTCACACTGAATGCCATAAAGGACGATGTGTAGTGTAAGTATTCATATTATTCTATTTTTATAATAGGCTATATTAAAGAATGTTTATAGTTAGTCAACAAGCAATTATGAAACTGAGCATGAACCTGCTAAAATGAAAAAAACTGAACCATTGTTTTGGATAATGAATTGTGTACAATATATGAAACAGATGTGAGTTTACTCTGACCTTACTCCTTGGAGGAAAAAAATGACTTTAATTTAAGATAAACATTCAAAATCGCTGTTTGGGAAAACAAGCATTTATGTAATTGGACTCAAAGTCTTATGTACTTAAATAGAACTCATGTGATACATTTCTGAAGATATCCTCACAAATGTCTTAAAACTGATTTGTCAGGGCTTTTAAGAAGATTCATAAATCGACCACATAATGTATGAAATCCAAAATGTAGATTAGGATGCGGTAATTATAAACTATTTGATGTAAGAACAATTGAAGAATATGGGAGGTCATCAGAAGTCTAGGGCTCTTTTCCAAAACCTAGCGAGCTGCATACGTGGGCTGCATCATAAAAACCTTCCAGACTTGAAGTCTGTTCCAAAAGATACATTCTTTGAGCAATTTTTAAGCCAACATTGCATGTATCCTTTGGCAATCCCAGAATGCATTGAGGGTTGGAAACTAAGATGAAGGAACTAATGAGTATTGTTTTACATTTATATATGCATATATATATATATATATATATATATATATATGCATATTTAACAGCTTTCTCTAGATTGACATGTTTATTAAACATTGAAAACAACTTTGAGAAAAATGGTTCATATGTAATTGTAAGCAATGTAAATATATTTACATTTCATTTATCCTCAACTGAAGTTGAATTTAATTTACATTAATTTCAGTACTGAGAAGTAATGATAAAAAAGTCATAATTTAAATGCTGCCTATTTAGAGCATTCCAAAACAGACACTAATAGCGTTCCATTTTATGTAGGATGCATAGCAGACAGCAAGGTAACTCACTAGGTTTTAAAAAGGAGCCTTCATGTAAATCCTTAAAAAATGTGGCAGTACCATAATAAAGTTATGGGCTGCTAAAGGCAATTTTTCAGATAAAAAATTGTGATTGCAATTTAAAATGTGATTTTAATATAAAATAAAATAAAATAAATCAAGGTTTGCTGTGTGCTGTGTAATTGTTTACTGAACAATTTGGCCAAAATGGTATGATTCTATCAATATGATCATGAAATATTATTAATAATAATTATTAAATAATTAATACTAATTACTATTATTAAGTAAACATATAAAATCTAAAAACAAAATTATTAATAATAAATAGTAAATAGTTAATAAATAATTAATAACAATTATTATTACATAAAATATAAAAATATATAAAAATTACAAAATAAAAAAAAAATGACCTGTGTAATATTTCACTAAAATAAACATTTTATTTAAGTATTTAAGAAAAATAATGTAATAATTTTATTTTACATTACAACTGTAAAATGATGGTACCAATATTTATTTTTTCAAGCCATCTAACATTTACCACAGTACTGTATGATTACCATGCTCATATACCATGCTATTATATGAAGGTACTTTGTTAGTGATGTTTGTGCATGTGAGTAGACTCTGATATGGCTTATTGTACTTGTTGCAGGAAAATAATGAGCTTTATGACAGCTCAAACCTGGAAAACTGGCATTTATAGGGAAGCGTTTTGGCTTCTCCCTGATTTCTAGTCTTTAGTTTGTCTCTCTTAATGGATTCCATGCATCAGTGTGAGCATTAAAGCAAGATCACTGCAACAACTCACTGTAATTACACCCTTGCCCGGTCAGGGTGTGTGTATACGTGTGTGTATGTGTGTGTGCTCCTGCTTGTTCAATGAAGAACAAATTTGTTCAACAAATGTTCTACAAATTATCAGTCCCAGTCTGCCTGTTAAGGGTGAAAACTGCCATTCAGCTCCATTTGCAAGCAGAAGCACAGATCTGCATGAGATACTGAAGCGAGTTTGGTTTCCAGTGCCTTTGTGGGTCAGCCATTTAAGGCTTTAACATTCTCGGAATCTCGCACATGCAATATGTGTGCGTCTCCTGTCGTCTGCCTGTGCGAATCTGACAAGCTTCAAGGGTTATTTTTTACTGGCGGCTGTGTTTGAGTCTAGTGAAGTGAGACTGGAACAGCGATTTGCCATTTGAGATGCAGTGACCATTCATCATTACCCATCTGAGCCTGTATGAACACAAATATTCATAAACCTCTCACTCTTTCTAACATGCACTCTAACTAACATTTGGCCACTTTCATAGATGTCTTATTTAATATTTAATATTTGTATTTAATATTATATTATTTTCCATTTTATGATCCATTTTTAAATATATTTCATTTTTATTTTTAATACATTAATATTAAATTTTTTTAACTCTATTGATGCGTTCGTTTTTAAATCACACACACAAAAAAAATCTACAGTTTAGTTTTGCTTCAAAACAAATCTTTTTTCTGCTTTTTTCCTGCTATTATTTAAACATGTTTTATAAATTAGACAGGGAAATCAAACTAAACATTCCATAGTTTTCTTTTTTAATATTTAATGTTTTTATTTAATATTATATTATGTATTTTTTATATAATTTTATTTTTTAAAATCTTATTTATAACTCTATTGATGCATTAATTTTTAAATTACAAAATATCTTTAATAATCATACTTTTTAGTTACGCTTCAAAACAAGAATATAATCTTTTTCTACTATTGTTTGAACAGGTTTTATAAATTCGACAGGGAACTCAACCTATAAATTGCTTAATAATAGGATGATTTTAACATTTTTCTCTTCAAAATGATGTATTTTTAAGCATTGTGTATTTTCTTTTTGTTCTATTATTAAAGCTTCTTTTTAACCTTCACCCACAACAGCAGTAACCCCTTAAAAACAATTTGCCTATTACATATTAAATCAAATTCAATGCACCAGAGAAGCTGTGTGTATCCCAAATGAACAGAGCTCTAATATCTACTCTCCATAATAATGCTGAGTTTGTTTTTGATCATTTGGTCTACAGACAGGATGATATTCATACTAACTGTCAGTGAAAAGTGTTGTTTTGAGGTAGTGCTAAATGATTTACTTTACACTTTGTTAGTTAAGCATTTCCAAAGCAAACCTGTCACTTTCGCCATTTGAAAGTTTAAAATCGTGCATTAAAAATCAGAGACGTTTTTAAGCAACCTCAAACAGAGGCTACGTTCGGCATAAGATGCATTAAAACGTTCACATATTAAAGAGCGGCTCCTGTCCGTATAAAAGTGGTCATGTTGATTTCAAGGCATTGCTGTGGTGTTTTGAGTGTTTTTTAATTTACTTGTTGCTATGCAGTCTCTGGGGGTTTCTGGATGGTTGCTAGGTGATTGCTTGCTTGTCGAAGTCAAAAGAGCCCACCCTCAAGTCCCTGTGGTACATTCTGGTCTATGGGTCCCAGTTTTTACATATATATTGTCGCGGGGTGAATGAGAACAGACTCGGTACTGATCGAAAGAGCCCCGGAGGGTGATTTATTTGCCCACACACTGATCACACGTGCTCTGATGAATGGTGCTCGGTGCCCGTCTCAGCGTGGTGCT
>NW_015652416.1:161262-208297 GCF_001515625.1 Sinocyclocheilus rhinocerous
ATATATATATAGCCTCTTTTTTTTTTTTTTGCAAAAATGTCTTTATCTGTCAAGAACAAGATGAAAATTAACTAAACATTTACTCACCCTCAGGCTTATCCAAGATGTAGATGAGTTTGTTTCTTCATCGGAACAGAGTTGGAGAAATTCTCCTCTGCAGTGAATGGGTGCCGTCAGAATGAGAGTCCAAACAGCTGATAAAAGCATCACAATAATCTGCAAGTAATCCACACCACTCCAGTCCATCAGTTAGTCTTGTGATTTGAAAAGCTGCATGTTTATAAGAAACAAATCTGTCATTAATGCGTTTGTAACTTCAGGCTATTGTTTCGGACTAAAATAGTCCTCTAGTGGACTCTATTGTTTTCTCTAGTGAAAAAAACCATCTCCTCTGATCTGAATCAGGAGATAAATATGCACAGATCAAGCACCGTTTATGAGCGAAAACAGTCCAAAATATTTCTAAGCAAATGTGACCCTGGAGCACAAAACCAGTCTTAAGTCGCTGGGGTTTATTTGTAGCAATAGCCAAAAATACATTGTATGGGTCAAGATTATTGATTTTTCTTTTATGCAAAAAATCATTAGGATATTAAGTAAAGATCATGTTCCATGAAGATATTTTGTACATTTCCTACTGTAAATATATTAAAACTTAATTTTTGATTAGTAATATGCATTGCTAAGAACTTCATTTGGACAACTTTAAAGGCAATTTTCTCAATATTTAGATTTTTTTTTGCACCCTCAGATTCCAGATTTTCAAATAGTTGTATCTCGGACAAATATCTCGGAAAAAAATCATAACAAACCATACACCAATGGAAAGTTTATTTATTCAGCTTTCAGATGATGTATAAATCTCAATTTCGAAAAATTGACCCTTATGACTGGTATTGTGGTCCAGGGTCACAAATATGTGGGTGGGTTTTGATGTGAGAGGACAACAGGGAATGGACTTTTTTCTGCTGGAGGAAGCGTTATTATGGATTATGGAGTCATATTTTGGCCATAAATTACGTTTTAAAGTTAAATTGCCTTGATAGATAGATAGGTAGATTTGTTTGCAGTGTTTCACTTCACAGGATGTTGATTGATGGACTGGAGTGGTCTGGATTACTTGTGGATTATTGTGATGATTGAGATATTGTGACGGCACCTATTCACTGCAGATGATCCATTAGTGAGCAAGTGATGTAATGCTAACTTTCACCAAATCTGTTTCGATGAAAAAACAATCTTTTCTACATCTTGGATGGTCTGAGGGTGAGTAAATGTTCAGCTTTTTTTTTTGGGGTGAACTATTGCTTTAATGCATTGTATTGCATTGTAGCATTGCATTGCTTTAATGCATTGAATAACATTATTCTGCAAATGTATTCTGGTTGTATAATGCACATTTTGGCAAACGTAGTAGGTCATCTGGGAATGCAGTGCAGTTAGGCTGTTTGCATACTGCAAAATTATATACTGCAGGAATAGTAAGAGCAGCATGGTGCTCTTCTAAATATAACCAGAGACAAAGTGAGTTTAATGGGTTGGGGAAAGGGGTTTAGGCCTCAGCAAAACTAAAGTGTAGCAGAAGGGGCATGCGATGAGATGAGAAGGAAGGATACATTTGGAAAGGAAAGTTTGCTGTTAATATTGATGAGCAAGTGTTAATGTCATCCTAAAAGAAGCTCTAGCAGAGATGACATTATCCCCCCCTTTTTTTTTACCTTTGAGAAGGGCTGTGAAAATGGGTTGAGAAAGAGGAAAATAATAAAAAGCACGGATTGAGCTGTAGAGTAAGTCAAAGTTTTATGATCAGAAGCTCAGAACACTTCCTGTGCTCCCCTATGACACACAGCAGTGGTGAATTATAGAATAAATGAAAATTTGTTGTCTTTTTTCATCTCTTTGGTAAACACTCCAGTTTGGATCAATAAAAGGCAGCTGTTCACACTCAGAGGGCCGGCCCGTTCCTCATTTCCATTTTAATGAATGAGGCTTAGTGAGCTATTGAGCAAGTTATAATTGTGTTGTGGTGTAGAGACCTGGAAAAGTGTAGGATACTAAAAAGGATTTGTAAAAGTGCTGTGTGTGTGTGTATATTTCAGAGTTTCAGGGGTGTGCTTTCATTTTGTTTTGGTATTAATACAAATACTTTTAAATATGTGACATCTACAGTACACCAGTGTGTGACGGTTTAAATTAGAAAGTAGAGGCCTATTTACAGCAAAAATGTATATTTAAAGCAAACATGGCTTAAGCAATGCACACCTTTTCATCACGTATATTTGTATACGGCACTATTAACACCCTGTATGTCATTTTAGTGAATTAAATTTGTACTTAGTCATAGTTGTCATTTAAATGGTGCTTTACATTACATCACTTGCTCACTAATGGATCCTCTGCAGTGAATGGGTGCCGTCAGCAGTCCAAACAGCTGATGAAAACATCACAAGTAATCCACACGACTCCAGTACATCAATTAATGTCTTATGAAGTGAAAAGCTGTGTGCTTGTAAGTATCCATCATTAAGCATTTTTTACATTTTTAACAGCTGAAATATCAGTCCTTTATCCATAATATTGCTTTCTCCAGTGAAAAACCATCTCCTCTAAATCAGAAGAGAAATGTGCACAGATCAAGCACAGTTTACAAGCCAAAACAGTTCTTAACAAAAATGCAGGTGGATTTTGATGTGATAAGACAACAGGGGATGAACTTTTTCACTAGAGCAAGCATTATTATGGATTATGGAAAGAATCAATGGTTTAACGTTAAAACGTCTTAATGATGGATTTATTGATTTATTTAGAAACATGCAGGTTTTCACTTTACAAGACGTTAAATGATGGACTGGAATCACATGGACTACTTGTTGATTATTGTGGTTTTATCAACTGTTTGGACACTCATTCTGACGGCACCCATTGACTGCCCAGTACGCGTATAGTTGCAAATTTATGAGAGTTAGGCGTCAATGGTGAAAGATTTTTTGCTGCAAGATGATGTAGTTTCAACACTGTCCAGCATGGACTGACGGAATCATGATCTGCCAAACTCTGAACCCCTGGGTCCCACCAAATGGAGTTACAAAAATAATGTCTCCCTGTCTGCCATTGGTCAGACAAAAAATAAATAGACCCACCCCAAACTTCACAAAACACCTCACACCATTTGTTGATTCAGAAGTCAGGATGCTCAATCAGGGAGATCAATATTTTCAACGCATCATGAAACTGCTGTGTTTACACTTTTCAGGGAAATCAAGTTATGAATTTTTAGAGTGTACATATTAAGCTAGGATAGGAAGAATTTTAAGATCAAAAAATTACACACATCATTAATACATCGTAATCAAAAGATGTTCATGAAGGTCTTGCACACCAGGGAAGCTGTGTATATGATATGTAAAAAGAGCTGTAATATCTGCTCAGCATAATAATGCTGAGTTTGCTTTTGATCCGCTGAGCTGGTAATTTTACTGACAGTCAGCGCATTGGTAATACAGAATTGATCTGTAAAGATAATACTTAGATAATTATTAAGTGTGTTAATAAAACTTATTGCAAATGATTCATTGCACATAAAATTTGTTAACCAATGTAAAAGCAAATCTATAACTTTCTAGATGAAACAGTATGTTCAGAATGTAATAAAACATTACTGTTCAAAAGTTTGGTGTTTTGTTAAGATTAATGTAATGTTTTTTTGAAAGATGTTTCTTATGCTCACAAAGTCTGCCTTAAAGAGTTAGTTCACCCAAAAATGACAATTCTGTCATTAATTAACCTCATGTCGTTCTAAACCCGTAAGAACTTTGTTCATCGGAACACAAATTAAGATATTTTTGATGCATTCTGAGAGCTGTCTGACCCTCCCATAGACAGCAATGTAAATACCACGATCAAGGTCCAGAAACGTAGCAAGGAGATCGGTAAAATAATCCATGTACATCAGAGTTCAACCGTAATTTTACGAAGATACGAGAATACTTTTTGTGCACAAATAAAATAAAAATAACGACTTTATTCAACAAGAAGATACGAGAATACTTTTTGTGC
Organism: Sinocyclocheilus rhinocerous; assembly: GCF_001515625.1. Taxonomy (NCBI): domain Eukaryota; kingdom Metazoa; phylum Chordata; class Actinopteri; order Cypriniformes; family Cyprinidae; genus Sinocyclocheilus; species Sinocyclocheilus rhinocerous. Next base: position 165,319 of record NW_015652416.1, read on the forward strand.
GCAAAGAAAACAAAAATAACGACTTTATTCAACAATTCGTCTCCTCCGTGTCACCCTGTAGCGCCATTTTGGAGCGTATGCTGTTCTGTGTCAGCTGTGCCATGCGGATATGTTGTTTTCTTTCAAATCAAAGCATAAACAATGTAGAAAACGTATCCGCGTGGCACAGCTGACACAGAACAGCATACGCTGTTTACGTTCAGTGGATACTCTCCAAAATGGCGCTACAGGGTGACACGGAGGAGACGAATTGTTGAATAAAGTCGTTATTTTTGTTTTCTTAGCGTACAAAAAGTATTCTCGTAGCTTCATAAAATTACGGTTGAGAACGACATGAGGGTGAGTAATTAATGACAGAATTTTCATTTTTGGGTGAACTATCCCTTTAACTTTTAGAAAATACAGTAAAACAGTAATATTGTGAAGTATTATAACAATTTAAAATAACTGTTTTCTATTTAAATATATTTTAAAATGTAACTCAGCATCATTACGTCAGTCTTCAGTGTCACATGAACAGCATTTATTTGAAATAGAAATCTTTTGTAACATTACAAATGTCTTCACTGTCACTTTTGATCAGTTTCATCCATTCTTCCTGAACATAAGTATTTTTATTTATTTTTTAATAGTGTTACTGACCCAAACTTTTAAATGGCGGTATCTATTCTGAATATTTTCTAGTTTGTATCCATTTTTAAAAATAATATCTCCTTTAAGAGTGTTATTGTGCGAGAACGATAAGATGGATGGATGAGGGAGATGGGATGGAAGATTGAGGAAGAGAAATGTCTGGTGATTATAGTTCTTAAGTCTCGTTATGTTGGTGACAGGCTTCATCATGCCTTGGGGCTCAAAAGATCAATGACTGGGACCTGACTCTAATGCTAACGAACTTCAGATCGTTAAATGTATGGGTGCAGAACACAGGAATTAATTATACCGTTTATAGCTTCAATTTATCAGCTCAAGGAGATGTTTCTGACAGTTCAAACTCCTCGAGACGCTTGGCCTGAGGGGTCCTAAGTCAGTAGATCCAATTTGGACCCATGACAAGGACCGCATTAAATTCTCGGCCCAGTAGAGCAACACTTTAGAGGAAGAATCTTAAATTTAATGCAGATTCTGCAGTGTTTAGGGCCTCTTGGAGTGAACAGTGGGAAATGTGATTCAAAATCAGGTCTCATGTTAATCATAAAATGCTACCTCATATAAAGAATTCGCTGGCACGTAAAAAGACCTTATAACCGGTGTCGCGCGCATGAATACAAAGCAACCTCTTACAGTCAAAAACAATATTATCAGCTCAGAGAGACTGACACAATTCCCTGTTGATCAGCAAGCATAAACTGGAAACACGATGACAAGGAAAAACATAGTTTGTCACAAGCATTATTCGTTTGTTCTTTGTCACTTCCGTCGAAGGCTGTTGATGAATTCCTCTCAATTACACAAGTAAAAAAATACTGTAGATACAGTAAAACTGGTTAGTAGTGACACATGCTATTGTTGTTGTAAAGCTTGGATCTTGATAAATGTTTAAGATTCAGTAGGCTAAAGATTGAATATGGTAGAATATTTGGCGTAGTAAAGCTTGAATACGGTAAAATACTTGAATTGTAGTAAAGCTGGATTGTGGTAAAATACGTGTAGTGAAGCCAGAATGTAAAAATACAAAAGACTTAGAAAAGTGGAAATATGGTCAAATACTTAAGTTGTTATTGTTAAATATTTTCGTTTTTTAGATTAAAGCTGGAATGTGATATGTGGTGAAACTTGAATTTGATAAAATACTCATATGTGCTAAAAGCTGGAATATGGTAAAATACCTTATATGTGGTAAAGCCTGAATATCATGTGGCAAAACTGGAATATGGTAAAATACATCAGATGAGGCGAAACTGGAATATGGTAAAATACATCAGATGTGGCAAAGCTGAAATTTGGTAAAATACTTGAGGTGTGGTGAAGCTGGAATATGGTAAAATACATCAGATGTGGCAAAGCTGAAATTTGGTAAAATACTTGAGGTGTGGTGAAGCTGGAATATGGTAAAATACTTAATATGAGTTAATGCTGCAATATGGTGAAATACTGAAAGTAGAAAAGCGGACATATGGTAAAATGCTTGAATAAGTATTGATTGATATAGTGAAGTGAAAATATGGTAAAATATGTGATGTTGTAAAGCCAAATAGCATATAGCAAAGTACTTAGGATGTAGTAAATCTGGAATATGGTAAAATACTTGAGATGTAGTAAAGCTGGAATATAGTCAAATATTTAAGATGTGGTAGATCTGGAATATGGTAAAATAGTCCATATGTGGTAAAGCTTGATTATGATAAAGTATTTTATATATGATAAAGCTGGGATATGGTAAAATTCTTGAGATGTGGTAAAGCTGGAACATAGTAAAATACTTAAGATGTGGTGGATCTGGAATATGGTAAAATAGTCCATATATGGTAAAGCTTGATTATGGTAAAGTACTTTATATGTGGTAAAGCTTGGATATGGTAAAATTCTTGAGATGTGATAAAGCTGGAATATAGGCCTAGTAAAATACATCAGATGTGGCTAAACTGGAATATGGCAAAATAAAGCCAAATAGTTGAGATGTGGTAAAGCTGGAATGTAGTAAAGCTTGAATTTGGTAAAATACTTCATAATATGCTAGAATATGGCAAAAATACTGAAAGTATAGAAAAGCTAACATTATAAAATGCTTATAATGTAATATGTTACATGAATGGAAAAATCTTGACATATATTAAAGCTGAAATATAGTAAAGTACCTGATGTATTAGAGCTGAATTGGTGTAACATGCTTGATTTGGTAGAGCTGGAATATGATAAAATGTTTCAGAAGAAATGCAGCAGAAATGACCTGACCTGGACTCTTATGTCTCAGCACTACACTGGACACACAGTGACAAGGAAAAAAACACATAGGTCAGCTTGTTCTGATCTTTATTCGCTTGTTTACTGTCATGCCCATCAAAGGCTGCTGATTAATTGGACTCAGTTGCATAAGTTTGGCCTTGACGTTCCATTACAGCCATGTTCAGCCCACTCACTTCCACCTGTCACTATTACTTTCTCCCGTGATACAGTTGCTGTCACCGCCGCTGATGTGTGGAAACAATATTGATCCACAGCCGGGGAGGCGGCGGCCCGTACAGCGACTTTATTGCTTTCTATTAATGATGCGTTTCATGGCCGATGGTACAAGCTCTTTCGATGTGAACAAAGACCCAGGGCAAGCAAGACTGTCACGGGGATTTGTACTGTACATATCACATATGTTTTATTCAGTCGGGGGATGGGAGCGATTCAGAATAAATTAAAGTTAATGTATTTTGCAGGGGTGCCATGGACTCCCGTGGTGATGCGGCGGCTTGGTGCAAAAGGTTTTCTCATCTCGGACATTGCAGAGTTTCAACTAAATGGCAATTCACTGCGATCGAAAACCAATCTTAGTCAAGGGCTAATGTGCTTGTCATGCACTAGGTTCTGTCTTAATATTCCTCCTGAGAAGAGGGTCTGTAACAAAGTTTTGGGTTGAGCTAAAACAGCAATATTGTGTGATATCATTACAATTTAAAATAACTATTTTCTATTTTAATAATTTTAAAATGTAATTTATTTCTGTGATGCAAAACTGAATTTAAAGCATCATTACTCCAGTCTTCAATGATCCTTCAGAAATCATTCTAATATGCTGATTTGACGCTCAAGAAAAGTTATCAATGTTGAAAACTCTTGTGCTGCTTAATTTTTTTTTGTAGAAACTGATAAACTGCAATTGATTTGAAAAAATACATTAATACTTGCTTTTTATTCAGCAAGTATTCGTTAAAATGACCAAAAGTGACAATATTTTTTTTTTCAAATAAATGCTGTTCTTTTGACCTTTCCATTCATATCAAAGAATCCTGAAAAAATATATCATGGCTTCTACAAAAATATTAAACATAACAACTGTTTTCAACAATGATCAAAAGAAGAAATGTTTTTAGAGCACCAACTAAGGCCCGTACACTATAGAGATGAGCAAATGAAAGATATTTTATGCAAAATTTATACATAACCAATAGTGAATGAAAATAAATATAGGCCTAATCAACTGAGGATACAAATGTAATACTAAACAATTTATCTCAACAAACTAGAACTATACAGAGTTCCAAGAAAACATGATGGGTTTGATTATTCATTCAGGTCAACAGGTCATCTTGAGCACCAAATAAGCAATAAACTTTTGCACCACTCATATTTTCTTCCATAAATGTTAAAAACTAGTTTTTCAAAGTTAGTTTTCATCTTGACTTTTCTATGTGTAGCTCCCAGTTGTAAAGAAATACAATTACAAAATGTCACTTCTGTACAAACATCGAGGTTCAAGAGTCACACAACTCTGATAATTGAAAGTTTGGATGTAGCCTGAGTCTCAGCTCTCCAACTAGCCTGAGCTCCGAGCCAGTCAGGATTGTGAAAGCTGACATTTGAGATTTCCGTCTGAATCACTGATCAGAGATTACTTACACCACTGCGGTCTCTTGAGAGATGCACCGAGTTCAACATGACCGTATTGTTTTTCGAGAAACTCTAAGTACTCTTAGCAAGACATTTGAAGATGGATTTAGCCAAGTCTTTGTGTGTGTGTGTGCAATGAGTTCAGACTCATTAGATAATCAAGGAAAAGGGCAAAATAGCAGCTCTTAAATTTAGCTACAGTGCCATGGCCATAAGATTACATTCGCTAAAAGTGTGCTGTTATCTTCTGTCTCGCAGGGAATCCGAGTTGGCTGTCTAAATGTGTGAGGAGAGCTGCAGGGTTGGCTGGTTCAGGACAAGACTGTTTCTCTCCTGCTCTTAATCTGTTTAGGGAAAACTGTCTGACTGTTTAGGCCACAAACAAGATTTTAGAGAAAGCGAAAAATTTCACAGTTTACCAGCACAGGTAAGATCCATTAGATGCAGTAAAAATGGAACATTATAGATGCTATAAAGCCACAATATGGTAATATAATTCAGATGTGTACCTGTGTGAAAAGAAGTGCACTTAATTGTATTAAATGTGCATTTGTAGTGTATTTTAAATCTTAAAAGTAAATTAAAAAAGATCTACAAAGTTACACATCTCAAAGTCCACTTCAAAGGGAGATATTTCGTTTTTAAAAAATCCCTTTTCAAGAACTACAGCGAACGGCTCGTTTGGACTACAGTGTTGTTTTCCGAGGTTTTTGTGATGTCACAAAGCGGCCCATTAGAATATCATTAAAATAAATCCGCCTACGGAAATTCGAATGGTTGGGGGGTGGGGAGGGGCGAGGTCATGGTTAGAACGCTTGGTTGAGTGCATCAGACACGACGACGACGAAGAAGTAGTACTGCTGTAGCGTCATGTTTTCGCAAGTTATTACACCTGAATAATTATGTATGTAAGTATGTATGTTACAATTATGCAAACGTTTTTATAATTTGCTGACAGTACAATACTGGACAATGATGTAATCTGCAGAATTTACACTTCAATTATGAGACTTATGGTATAAATAAATCCAACTGTATAACAGTTTCACTGCAATTCATGTTATAATGTTAGAATTAAAGAAAAATAAACATAATACATATTACCGTTGCACTTATCTGTACACAGTAAATGCAGTTATTTTTAAGCGGTTGTTGACATCCTATCTAATTTAGTCAAAAAAAACAAAACAATAACAGTACTGAAACACAGTCTAAGCTGTTCGCCAATCACAACGCACTGGGACAGCTAACCAATCACAACACATTTCGTTTTTCGGAAGGCGGGCCTTCATCAAACCTGGAACTAATCGCGCCGTTTGTGCCAGGCTGGGGAGAAAGGCATTGTTATAGTGTAAATTATGTGAAAAATAATGCATTTTTCGAACCACCAGGCGTGAGAGCATGTTCTAGTACACCCCCAAAACAAAATAAAGACTTTGTAAAAGAGCATAATAGGACCCCTTTAACTCACTTCAGTACACTTTTAAAGTCTACATTTTAAATAATTTTTAAAAATAAACTTATGTACTAAATTTTAATTTGAAGTGTAGTGTGTTATTTGATATTATATTAGAAGTTAGAAGTAAATTATATTTTAATCATTACAAATGTGTATTTACAAATATATTTAAATACATGGCATACACGCTTATATAAAAGTATATTTAACAATAAAAGCTAACCATGCTTAAAAAAATACAGATGTATTTTTACATAGAAAGTTAATTGCATTCAGCTAATTGCTGCTAAAGTTCAGCTAATTTAATTTAATCTAAATTAAAACTAATACATTGCAATTAATATGCAATTAAGTGTAAACATTACATTAAGTTTGCACTTAAGTATATTATTTCCATATTAAGTTAAAAGTATGCTAAAGTGTAACTTAAAAAAATACAGATGTATTTTTACATAGAAAGTTAATTGCATTCAGCTAATTGCTGCTAATTTAATTTAATCTAAATGAAAACTAATACATTGCAATTAATATGCAATTAAGTGTAAACATTACATTAAGTTTGCACTTAAGTATATTATTTCCATATTAAGTTAAAAGTATGCTAAAGTGTACGTCTTTTTCACAAAGATAGTAAAGCTCGAATTTAAACACTTAAAGGATTACTCCACCCCAAAATGAAAATTTTGTCATTAATCACTTACCCCCATGTCGTTCCAAACCCGCAAAAGCTTTTCATGCCAGTAATTACATTTCATGAACATAAAGTTTGTGAGATGTCCAAGAGCAGTTTAAAGAATATTGCAATATTGGTTTATGCTTCTAAAGCTGTTAAAAATGTTGCAGGAAAGGTGCAAGATTGTAATTTATGCGGTGGAGTGGGGTATGAGTGGTTATGAATGAACGAACGAAACGGATTTGTCCGTGTTTCACTCCGTCTCGAATCGCGCTCGCGGAAAGCGCTTGAGAAACAGTGTCTCTTCCGCGTCTCGGTACGCTTTTAACTCGTTTTTTTTGACTCGAGCAAGACTGTACGACATTCACATTACATGATTTGACTGATTTTTACGTAGAAAGGGCGACAGCGCACCGCATTAAAAGGAATTATCATTCATGTTTTCATAACCGCTGGCCAAATTCAAAAACTAAACTAAAATTAAATCATCTTTGAGAGCAAGGGGGCCCCCTGGTGTTTCGGGGGCCCTACGCAGCTTGCGTATTTTGCTGTGTCTCCAAGCAACACGGTGTTTATTTTCTGAATGAATCAGCATTTTGAACGAATCATCTCATAAAGACATTTACCGCCACCTGCTGGTAGTTTTAGTTTCTTCTTTAGAGTATCATTTCATTTATTAAAAATATAAATAAATAAATAAAAAACATTAAAGGAATGGTTCAACACAAATAAATAAATAAATATATTCTGTCATCATTTACTCACCCTCATGTTTTTTCAAACCTGAATGACTTACTTTTTTTGCACAACATAAAAGAAGGTATTTTGAAGACTGTTGGTAGCAAAGCTGCAAATGTCAACTGCATGATTGCTTGTAGGATTGCAAAATGTCAACTGTATCATCGTCCAGTTTTTTAAATCTAAAATGTCATATGTATGTCCGACTTTATTTGCATATGTATAAACATGTAGGGTGATATATAGCCTACTATATAACATATCTCAACTGATTGTATCATTGCAAAATGGGGGGCAGTCGTGGCCTAATGGATAGAGAGTCGGACTTGTAACCCGAAGGTTGCGGGTTTGAGTCTCAGCTCCGGCAGGGATTGTAAGTGGGGGGAGTGAATGCTCTCTTCCACCCTCAATACCATGACTGAGGTGAGACCGCACCCCCAACTGCTCCCCGGGCACCACAGCATTGGCTGCCCACTGCTCCAGGTGTGTGTTCACGGTGTGTGGTATTATATTTTAGACACAATATTGTGTTTTTGTTCAATTTTTCCAATGAATATATTACCTATAAAGCCACAGCAGATCTGTTGTGTGTCTTCCAAGCAACACGGTGTTTATTTTCTGAATGAATCAACGTTTTGAAGGAATCAACTCATAAAGACATTTACCGCCACCTGCTGGTAGTTTTAGTTTCTTCTTTAGAGTATCATTTCATTTATTAAAAATATAAATAAATAAATAAAAAACATTAAAGGAATGGTTCAACACAAATAAATAAATAAATATATTCTGTCATCATTTACTCACCCTCATGTTTTTTCAAACCTGAATGACTTACTTTTTTTGCACAACATAAAAGAAGGTATTTTGAAGACTGTTGGTAGCAAAGCTGCAAATGTCAACTGCATGATTGCTTGTAGGATTGCAAAATGTCAACTGTATCATCGTCCAGTTTTTTAAATCTAAAATGTCATATGTATGTCCGACTTTATTTGCATATGTATAAACATGTAGGGTGATATATAGCCTACTATATAACATATCTCAACTGATTGTATCATTGCAAAATGGGGGGCAGTCGTGGCCTAATGGATAGAGAGTCGGACTTGTAACCCGAAGGTTGCGGGTTTGAGTCTCAGCTCCGGCAGGGATTGTAAGTGGGGGGAGTGAATGCTCTCTTCCACCCTCAATACCATGACTGAGGTGAGACCGCACCCCCAACTGCTCCCCGGGCACCACAGCATTGGCTGCCCACTGCTCCGGGTGTGTGTTCACGGTGTGTGTGTGTGTGTTCACTACTGTGCCCGAAGGTTGCGGGTTTGAGTCTCAGCTCCGGCAGGGATTGTAAGTGGGGGGAGTGAATGTTCTCTTCCACCCTCAATACCATGACTGAGGTGAGACCGCACCCCCAACTGCTCCCCGGGCGCCGCAGCATTGGCTGCCCACTGCTCCGGGTGTGTGTTCACGGTGTGTGTGTGTGTGTGTGTTCACTACTGTGTGTGTGCACACTTGGATGGGTTAAATTCAGACCACACATTCTGAGTATGGGTCACCATACTTGGCCACACGTCATTTCACTTCAAAATTATATTATCTATTAACTATATTATCGCCCAACTCTAATCTACTCAATTTGACTATTGGGCTTGAAGATAATAAGATATTATCATGGTTTTTCTAAAAATCAGTTTTTTTATAATGATTTGAAATGTACTGTGAAATGTACTTTATAAATAGATTTTTTTTAAAAAGATATCAGGATATCACAAAACAGTAATGAAAAATAATTAAAAAGTTTTTCAGTCACATTTTTTCTTAAATGTAACATATTTGCTCTTAAAGACTCATTTACCTTATTTTGGACAAGCAATAGAAACTAACCACTTTTTTTTTTTACCACTCAGCTTGGGAGGACTTCTTTGGAGCAGTCCCAGATTTTAAGTGATTAAACGTTTTATGAACCCTTGCTAGTCGTGCACATTTCTGTACCCATGATTCTCTGCAGAGACCCAAACTGTTACCTAATTAAAACTGTGCTATTTTTCCAGTAATCCCAACCGCCAATCCCAATTACGTTTACTCATGATCAGCACTGATTCTCATCCTCTTATCTCTTTGAACAGGTCCGATACCAGTATCGGTATCGGTGCATCCCTAATTTGAAATGTACTGTGAAATGTACTTTATAAATAGATTTAAAAAAAAAAGATATCAGGATATCACAAAACAGTAATGAAAAATAATGAAAAAGTTTTTCAGTCACATTTTTTCTTAAATGTAACATATTTGCTCTTAAAGACTCATTTACCTTATTTTGGACAAGCAATAGAAACTAACCACTTTTTTTTTTTACCACTCAGCTTGGGAGGACTTCTTTGGAGCAGTCCCAGATTTTAAGTGATTAAACGTTTTATGAACCCTTGCTAGTCGTGCACATTTCTGTACCCATGATTCTCTGCAGAGACCCAAACTGTTACCTAATTAAAACTGTGCTATTTTTCCAGTAATCCCAACCGCCAATCCCAATTACGTTTACTCATGATCAGCACTGATTCTCATCCTCTTATCTCTTTGAACAGGTTTGCCTGATCAAACCCAAACCATGGGAATCGCCGACCTTTGTGTTTAACCAAACCTAAAGAGAGAAATATAATCCAAAAAAGTGGATACGATGCTAAATGACCACTGAGACTCATGAAGAATAAGGAATTAAGAAGAGGAGATGAATGGAACATCCGCCCACACAGCAAGACAGAGCGTGAGTGAAGGTCGATCTTATTGTTCTTCCCCCTGTGGCAAACATTGTGACTAATAACGAAGTGAGGCACGATGAGTGGCCGTATCTGGGCTGCATTGCTCTTTCTGTTCGTGTGCTCAGAGCTCGGGGGAAGCAGTGCTCGACTAAAAAGATGGAAGAGTGAGGAAACTGCAAGGAAAGAAAGTCAGGTGGAGCATCTAGATGTGGAGGAAAGGCAAAGTGAGATGCCATTTACCAACACAGCAGGAACACAAAGTTTGGCAAAGAAAAATGAGGATAATTTGATGATTTCAGCAAAAAGCAACAAAGTCAAAACAGTGTCTTTATCAGGACTGCATCATGCACAGATTGAAGAAACTGCAAAATCGGAATTTGAAATCAGAGTGACTCCAGTTTCGTTGTCTGGCACAAGTGTGAACACAGATTTTACTCCACATAATGAAAGTAATTATTATCCCAAATTCAAAGATATCCCTGAAATCACAAAGACAACGGTATCAACTCTAACCCAGGACTCCAAAATATCTAGAATATCTCACGATCGTTTCGTTCTCGCTGAACTAACTCCTGCTGTAGAGGAAACTAAAACTGACAGATCCACTCTGTATGGCTCATCAGATGCCAGCGTGATACTTCTGAAGCCAGCATCTGGGTTAAATAGCAAACGGGAAGTGCAAACTATAATGATGGGCAACCAGGAGTCAGACAGCAGTGGAGATTTCCATGGGACCTTTACTGGACCAAATTTGGAGGAGATGCCTTCACAATCCCGCAGCCGAAGAAGCTGGATCTGGAACCAGTTTTTTGTGATAGAGGAATATAGTGGACCAGAACCGGTGCTGATTGGACGGGTAAGGTGAACATTTGTATAATTCATTGTTTATGCTTGCATGCTAATTTAAAATAATGAATTTAAAATAACTTAATTTGATGAAACGTGTTTGCAACTCATTTTACTTCTGTAACCCAACGTATTGAGTGAAACAAGTTATTCAAGATGAAAAATAAAATGGCTTGGTTACATAAGATGTAAAGAAAAGTCTTTTCAGAAGAGGTTTTGGTTGAAACTGTGATAGGAAGAATTACAAATGCATATTCTTTGGAATAATGTGCATTGACAAATTGTTCACAATAAGACCAGGAAATTGTTGTCTTTAAAGGAGTAGAACACTGAAAAATTATAATTCTGTCATTTACTGACTCATTCATGAATCCTCATGCCGTTCCAAGCCTGTACGACTCTGTCTTCTTTGGAGCACAAAAGAAGATATTTTGAAAAATGTTTGTCATTGTTCATACACAGTGTCGTCAAAGAAAATGCCTTTTGTGAGCAAAAAAGAAATGCAAGATGAAAAAATGCATACGCACTACTGGTCAAAAGTTTGGAATAATTAAATAATCAAAATACAGTTAAACTGTAATATTGTGAAATGCTATGAAAAAAGACAATTTAAAAAGAACAGTTTTCTATTTGAATACATTTTAGAATGTCATTTATTCCTGTGAAGCAAAACTGAATTTTCAGCATCATTACTCCAGTCTTCACTGTCACATGATCTTTCAGAAATCATTCTAATATGCTGATTTGTTGCTCGATTATTATCAGTTATTATTGGTGTTTAAATTTGAAAAAGGGTACTTATTACTATCAATGTTGAAAACTGTTTTTGCTTTTTGTGAAAATGATGAAACATTTTTTTTTTCAAGATTCTTAAAAATGTTTCTTGAGCAGCAAATCAGCATATTAGAATGATTTCTGAAAGATCATGTGACACTGAAGACTGGAGTAATGATGCTGAAAATTCAGCTAATTAAAACTGTGCTATTTTTCCAGTAATCCCAACCGCCAATCCCAATTACGTTTACTCATGATCAGCACTGATTCTCATCCTCTTATCTCTTTGAACAGGTTTGCCTGATCAAACCCAAACCATGGGAATCGCCGACCTTTGTGTTTAACCAAACCTAAAGAGAGAAATATAATCCAAAAAAGTGGATACGATGCTAAATGACCACTGAGACTCATGAAGAATAAGGAATTAAGAAGAGGAGATGAATGGAACATCCGCCCACACAGCAAGACAGAGCGTGAGTGAAGGTCGATCTTATTGTTCTTCCCCCTGTGGCAAACATTGTGACTAATAACGAAGTGAGGCACGATGAGTGGCCGTATCTGGGCTGCATTGCTCTTTCTGTTCGTGTGCTCAGAGCTCGGGGGAAGCAGTGCTCGACTAAAAAGATGGAAGAGTGAGGAAACTGCAAGGAAAGAAAGTCAGGTGGAGCATCTAGATGTGGAGGAAAGGCAAAGTGAGATGCCATTTACCAACACAGCAGGAACACAAAGTTTGGCAAAGAAAAATGAGGATAATTTGATGATTTCAGCAAAAAGCAACAAAGTCAAAACAGTGTCTTTATCAGGACTGCATCATGCACAGATTGAAGAAACTGCAAAATCGGAATTTGAAATCAGAGTGACTCCAGTTTCGTTGTCTGGCACAAGTGTGAACACAGATTTTACTCCACATAATGAAAGTAATTATTATCCCAAATTCAAAGATATCCCTGAAATCACAAAGACAACGGTATCAACTCTAACCCAGGACTCCAAAATATCTAGAATATCTCACGATCGTTTCGTTCTCGCTGAACTAACTCCTGCTGTAGAGGAAACTAAAACTGACAGATCCACTCTGTATGGCTCATCAGATGCCAGCGTGATACTTCTGAAGCCAGCATCTGGGTTAAATAGCAAACGGGAAGTGCAAACTATAATGATGGGCAACCAGGAGTCAGACAGCAGTGGAGATTTCCATGGGACCTTTACTGGACCAAATTTGGAGGAGATGCCTTCACAATCCCGCAGCCGAAGAAGCTGGATCTGGAACCAGTTTTTTGTGATAGAGGAATATAGTGGACCAGAACCGGTGCTGATTGGACGGGTAAGGTGAACATTTGTATAATTCATTGTTTATGCTTGCATGCTAATTTAAAATAATGAATTTAAAATAACTTAATTTGATGAAACGTGTTTGCAACTCATTTTACTTCTGTAACCCAACGTATTGAGTGAAACAAGTTATTCAAGATGAAAAATAAAATGGCTTGGTTACATAAGATGTAAAGAAAAGTCTTTTCAGAAGAGGTTTTGGTTGAAACTGTGATAGGAAGAATTACAAATGCATATTCTTTGGAATAATGTGCATTGACAAATTGTTCACAATAAGACCAGGAAATTGTTGTCTTTAAAGGAGTAGAACACTGAAAAATTATAATTCTGTCATTTACTGACTCATTCATGAATCCTCATGCCGTTCCAAGCCTGTACGACTCTGTCTTCTTTGGAACACAAAAGAAGATATTTTGAAAAATGTTTGTCATTGTTCATACACAGTGTCTTCAAAGAAAATGCCTTTTGTGAGCAAAAAAGAAATGCAAGATGAAAAAATGCATACGCACTACTGGTCAAAAGTTTGGAATAATTAAATAATCAAAATACAGTTAAACTGTAATATTGTGAAATGCTATGAAAAAAGACAATTTAAAAAGAACAGTTTTCTATTTGAATACATTTTAGAATGTCATTTATTCCTGTGAAGCAAAACTGAATTTTCAGCATCATTACTCCAGTCTTCAGTGTCACATGATCTTTCAGAAATCATTCTAATATGCTGATTTGTTGCTCGATTATTATCAGTTATTATTGGTGTTTAAATTTGAAAAAGGGTACTTATTACTATCAATGTTGAAAACTGTTTTTGCTTTTTGTGAAAATGATGAAACATTTTTTTTTTCAAGATTCTTAAAAATGTTTCTTGAGCAGCAAATCAGCATATTAGAATGATTTCTGAAAGATCATGTGACACTGAAGACTGGAGTAATGATGCTGAAAATTCAGCTTTGCATCACAGGAATAATTGCATTTTTAAATACATTCAAATAGAAAACAGTTATTTTAAATTCTAATACGATAAAAAAAAAAAAAAATTTTAATATCAAACTGGTAAGCATAACAGACTCTCCAAAACATATTTAAAAATCATATTTTTCCAAACTTTTGGTTACAGAATGTTTATTCCTTTAAGGTTATGTTGAATTTTTCAAAAAGTTTTAAGCTTGCAAACAAGCCCACACTCTCCTCGTTGCTAAGCGGGTTGCTTATAAGGTCCATTTGGAAAGTTCTGTTATAAATAAATCAAGCCTATTGCATTACCTCTGAGTTTATTAAACATGGGACTTGGACAGTAATTATTAGATGTCGGCAGAAAAAAGACTGCAAAACGCAATTACATGCTCGCTGGTCACATTTAGAAACGCATGCACAGACAAAGGCATGCACTAAAAAACCCAGATGCTCGCACATGCTCTGCGGTAATGAGCTGCACTGGATGGATCGCATTAGCTGCGATTCACACTGAGTAAGTTTGCCAGCTGCTTATACAGAACACAAGGCTTTAAAGAGTCTGGCACTAAGCCAACACGAGATCCAGAGAGAGCACCTCATAAATGTTGCATCCTGTCACTGTGCTGACACTGTATCCGAGTAAATGTTTATTCGATGGGCCAGGACATGCTGTTGTCAGTGTTGTTGTTCATCACGATGTGCCGTTTACCTGTGCGCGAACTGCATTGTGAATCAGTTATGGCTGAATGGAGGGCAACCGTCTCGGAGACAAAGCTAAACTTGACCGTTGCAGTGCTGCGAGGCGAAACGCGAGGCCAGACACAAGCACTGATGTTGATGTATGAACTGGGAACTTTCCTATTGGATTTGTTGTAAAGCTACTGAATCTGTGGGTTGTTTAACATGACAAATAGGCTGGGTTAGATGTTGCAGTGCAGGTTGAGACCTCATGAAATCAAAATGAGAGTCTAGTCTATTTCTGTTAGCTTTGAGGTTAATCTGTAAGCAAGCATACTTTTAAACGCTTACAAAATGAATGTAGTAGATTTATAGTTTTTAAGCATTTTTTGTCCAGTAAAATGGCTTCTAGAAATGCTCTCTACCAATTGCAATCGACTAGCAGTAGTAGTGAATCACAGTGACTCCAGTTTTGTTGTCTGACACAAGTGTGAACACAGATTCTACTTCACATTTTTTGAATAATTATTATCCCAAAAATCACAGACAGCAGTACCGCCTCTCATCCAGAACCCCAAAATACAAATTTTGCCCAATAAAATCTTCGTAGAAATGCTTTCTACCACTTTTAATCGACTAGCAATAGGAGTGAATCATGTTTTCATAGCGACTCCAGTTTTGTTGTCTGACACAAGTGTGAACACGGATTCTACTTCAAGTTTTATTAATAATTATTATCCCAAATCGAAAATTTCCCAGAATTCACAGACAACAGAACAGCCTCTCAGCCATAATTCCAAAATACAAATTTTGTCCAATAAAATCTTTGTAGAAATGCTTTCTACCACTTTTAATCGACTAGCAATGGGAGTGAATCATGTTTTCATAGTGACTCCAGTTTTGTTGTCTGACACAAGTGTGAACACGGATTCTGCTTCACGTTTTATGAATAATAATGATCCCAAATCGAAAACATCCCAGAAATCACAAAGACAACAGAACTGCCTCTCAGCCATAATTCCAAATAAATTTTTGTCCAATAAAATCTTCATAGAAATGCTTTCTACCACTTTTAATCGACTAGCAATAGGAGTGAATCATGCTTTCATAGTGACTCCAGTTTTGTTGTCTGACACAAGTGTGAACACAGATTCTGCTTCACGTTTTATGAATAATAATGATCCCAAATCGAAAACATCCCAGAAATCACAAAGACAACAGAACTGCCTCTCAGCCATAATTCCAAATACATTTTTGTCCAATAAAATCTTCATAGAAATGCTTTCTACCACTTTTAATCGACTAGCAATAGGAGTGAATCATGCTTTCATAGTGACTCCAGTTTTGTTGTCTGACACAAGTGTGAACACAGATTCTACTTCACATTTTTTGAATAATTATTATCCCAAAAATCACAGACAACAGTACCGCCTCTCATCCAGAACCCCAAAATACAAATTTTGCCCAATAAAATCTTCGTAGAAATGCTTTCTACCACTTTTAATCGACTAGCAATAGGAGTGAATCATGTTTTCATAGCGACTCCAGTTTTGTTGTCTGACACAAGTGTGAACACGGATTCTACTTCAAGTTTTATTAATAATTATTATCCCAAATCGAAAATTTCCCAGAATTCACAGACAACAGAACAGCCTCTCAGCCATAATTCCAAAATACAAATTTTGTCCAATAAAATCTTTGTAGAAATGCTTTCTACCACTTTTAATCGACTAGCAATGGGAGTGAATCATGTTTTCATAGTGACTCCAGTTTTGTTGTCTGACACAAGTGTGAACACGGATTCTGCTTCACGTTTTATGAATAATAATGATCCCAAATCGAAAACATCCCAGAAATCACAAAGACAACAGAACTGCCTCTCAGCCATAATTCCAAATACATTTTTGTCCAATAAAATCTTCATAGAAATGCTTTCTACCACTTTTAATCGACTAGCAATAGGAGTGAATCATGCTTTCATAGTGACTCCAGTTTTGTTGTCTGACACAAGTGTGAACACAGATTCTGCTTCACGTTTTATGAATAATAATGATCCCAAATCGAAAACATCCCAGAAATCACAAAGACAACAGAACTGCCTCTCAGCCATAATTCCAAATACATTTTTGTCCAATAAAATCTTCATAGAAATGCTTTCTACCACTTTTAATCGACTAGCAATAGGAGTGAATCATGCTTTCATAGTGACTCCAGTTTTGTTGTCTGACACAAGTGTGAACACAGATTCTACTTCACATTTTTTGAATAATTATTATCCCAAAAATCACAGACAACAGTACCGCCTCTCATCCAGAACCCCAAAATACAAATTTTGCCCAATAAAATCTTCGTAGAAATGCTTTCTACCACTTTTAATCGACTAGCAATAGGAGTGAATCATGCTTTCATAGTGACTCCAGTTTTGTTGTCTGACACAAGTGTGAACACAGATTCTGCTTCACGTTTTCTGAATAATAATGATCCCAAATCGAAAACATCCCAGAAATCACAAAGACAACAGAACCGCCTCTCAGCCAGAATTCCAAAATACATTTTTGTCCAATAAAATCTTCATAGAAATGCTTTCTACCACTTTTAATCAACTAGCAATAGGAGTGAATCATGTTTTCATAGCAACTCCAGTTTTGTTGTCTGACACAAGTGTGAACACAGATTCTACTTCACATTTTATGAATAATTATTATCCCAAATCCAAAGATATCCCAGAAATTACAAAGACAACTGTACCGCTTGAACTCCAAAATATATTTTTGTCCGATAAAATGCCTTCTAGAAATAGTCTTTACCACTTGCAGTCGACTAGCAATAGTAGTGAATAATGTTTTTGCCATGTAAACTAAAGCTTTTTCGCTATTTTGGCTAAAAACGTCTTGTTTAAATAAAAAAAAAGTCTACACAGGACAGGAAATTGCATTTGTTAGCCCATTTTTTAAGATAAAAAAAATTATAAATAAAAAATACCACTAAATGACCAATAATAAACGATAAGAAATACTATAGTATACTGTAAAACAGTATACTGTTCAAAAGTTAAAACTTTTTTATTCAGCAAGGATGTATTAAATTGATTGATCAGAAATTGATCAGAAGTGACAGCAAAGACATTTATAATGTTGCAAATTATTAAAATAATTGATGTTCTTTTGAACTTTCTATTCATCAAAAAATCCTGAAAAAAAAATTTAAATCCACAAAAATACTACGGAGCCCAACTGTTTTCAACATATCAGCATATTAGAATGATTTCTAAAGGATCGTGTGACACTGAAGACTGGAGTAATGGCTGCTGAAAATTCAGCTTTGCATCACAGGAATAAATTACATTTCAAAATATATTTAAATAAAAAACAGTTAGTTGAAATATTTCACAATATTACTGATTTTACAATAGTAAATGCAGCCTTGGTAAGTATAAGATACGTCTTTCAAAAACATATAAAAAGTCTTACAGACTCCAAATTTTTTTTAACTAATGTAGACTGTTTTTTTTTTTTTTTTTCAACCAGTGCTAGAGGGGCATTTAAGAGTGCTTTAAATTTTCCCAAGGACCTCAAGGTCTGTATTCATTTTTGAGAAGTCGAGTGTGCACGTATGTGCGTGAGTGTGTTTAGGTGTTTCGTGTGATGTGTGTGTTTTGCCTCATTTGAACTCATTAGTGGAGGAATTGCGCGTAGGAGAAAAATGCATGTGGTGTTTCTGAAAGAACAAATGTGGACACTGGAGAATCAAAAAGAGGGAGAAACGGATAGATCAAGGAGAAGAGTATACAACAGTGTGGATAAAAGAGAATGAGAAGCGGGGAGGGGCTTTTCCTGCTGGGAAACTCATCAGAGATCATTTCCCAAATTTCATTATTTTTTTACCATCTCTTTTTTTTTGTCTCTAAATTTGTTTTGTTTTTTTGCGTATTGGATTCATTTCATTCCCACAGTGAAACATTGTAGTGTACACAGACGACTGCAGTAGAGCAATTAAAGCACAAATCTGAGAGAGGATGATTAGGAGATTTATATAACAGATTTGAGAGGAGGTGAAAGAAACAAAGAAAATAGAATGCGGAAATACTGATTGAGGTTAAAGATGGTGTCTCAACTCAAGTACTTCTGCTGTACTGGTTAATCTAAACAATTCTGCCCTACAAACTGACTTTTTTTTTTTTTGATTGTGCAACTTGTTAAAGAATAATTGACCCAAAATGAACATTTGCTGAACATTTACTCACCCTCAGGCCATTCAAGATGTAGAGGAGTTTGTTTCTTCATCTGAACAGATTTGGAGAAATTTAGCATTACATCACTTGCTCACCAATGGATCTTCTGCAGTGAATGGGTGCCGTCAGAATGAGAGTCCAAACAGCTGATAAAAACATCACAATAATCCACAAGTAATCCACACCACTACAGTTCATAAAATAGCGCCTTGTGAAGTGAAAACCTGCATGTTTCCTTCTTTCATTCCACTATATGCTCATCATTTTACATTCATTTCGGTCTAAAACAAAACTTTCAATGTAGGCTTGATGATATGTTGTATATAGATGTTTTTTTTTTTCAGTAACAGTTTTTGTGTGATTTGATAAAGCCTATAGGCTACTAATAGAGAATTTGCATGACAAACGTTGCCCTATCTATTCATTCATTTTGCATCTTTTTATCTTTAAAAGTCATTGTGGTCACTTTTTATATTTGAAGAAGTGCTTGTAAGTGGGGCTTACAAGTAAAACAATCTCATTTGGAGCTGAACTTAACCTTGTTTGAATGAGGTGTTTTTGTGCAATATGCTTTTCCCTTCTACCACACGAGGCGCTGCTTTTTGTCCGGTGTGAAACATTTACTATTTTAGTATTTATTAATATTTTAAATATATATTTTTTTTATCATTTTAATTTTAGTTTATGTTTGTATGTTTGTCATGTGATTTTATCTTTTTATTAGTTTTTAAATATTTGTGTTTAGCTTTAAAAAAAAATTCAATGTAATTTAATTTAGTAAATTTAGTACTTCAACCTATTTTATTTCAGTAATCTAATTTAAGTTTTTAAAGTTTGCGTTTTTTGAATTGATCTAATATTTTGTTATTTTGTTACATTTCAGTTAATGAAAACTATTTTTAATAGTTTTAGTTTTAGCAACCAAAATAGTGTGCGACACCCTTTATGCTTCTCTTACTTGTTTTCTTTTTATTCATTAATTCAAACACTTGAATCCCCATGTGTCTTATTTTAAATACCACAATCAGAGTTTCTATTTTTACATTAGGCAAACCTCTATTCAGTTTGATTGTTTATTAAAGCTACCAGTCAGGAGCAGAGAGTGATTTTGTGTTTTTCTTGTCAGTGGTGTTTGATAAGTACTAACCACATAATACAGCATGTAACTTTCATTTCATTTGCACTGCAACGGCACACATAGTTACTATGTTTCTTGACAATCGCCTAAGATTAGAATAATGCAGTATATGATTTGGTGGAAAAGTTGTTTATATCCCATTAAATTTCACTTCTAGTCTACTTTGGTGTCTTTCATCAAATTGCTGTTGCCGCTGCTTCACGTCATGCCTAATAACACCCTGTACCCGCGGTAAAATCATAGCGCTTTAGCCGCTGACAACATGTCAACGAACAACACAGAATAAGAGCTTGTGATGGTTTCGCACAGAATGGGAAAGAGGGCTGGAGAATCTGGATGAGACAGTGGTTGAGCAGACGTGGGCAGCAGTTTGTGATGTTTCTTTTTGCTCACACTCCCCACAGCCTTGGCCTTCTCTTGCATTTTTTAGTTTTCTCGCAGTTTCATTGGTCATTGCTGGTCGGTTGCTATAGTTTGACTAGTTGCAGTGTGTTTCACGTGAGTGATCAAGTTGAACACTGCATTATGGGATTTAGTGCCTATAGTGCAAAAATGACATTTTGGCAAATATGCATTCTATGCATTGAGAAAATTGTATATTATACAATTCTATATTATTATGCAATAATATATCATTATGCAATTCTGAACACATCTGAGATTAAAACTCTGAATGCTAGCGCTGAAGGAGGCAGTGTGCTTTCTGTCAGCCTGCTGTTAGTTGACAGGTTTATGGACGTCCGGTTGTCACTGTTTAGCATGCATTATTACTGAGCAGGGAAAGCTAGAGATGGTTCTGGCGGTCCTGAGCTGTAGTGGTGGGTTTATCGCTGCATGTTTACTCAGGCCTGGCACTTTTGGAAGCTTTTGGCAGCTCTTTGCTGTGTGTGTGTGTGTGTGTGTGTTAAGCTGAGGGTCTTAATTTAAGTGTAGGCGGTAAACCTGCCCATCACTGGACCATGGGCAGAGCTGAAGCCCCTCTTAGCATGTGGTCAGATTTGACACACTGTCTGTAAGCAGCATGATATAGTCCTTGAACAATGTGTGTGCTGTATGTCTGTTAGTTATTGTGTTTCTGTGTATGCTGTGTAAATTTATGTTTGTGTATTTGTGCATTGTGTTTATCTGTAGTGTTTAAATGTAGTGATGCTTTGGCAATAATTTTATTTTATTTTATTTTATTTTATTTTGCAAAGGTGCCAGTGATGGTAATAAAATGTAAAAGTAAAAAAAAAAAAAAAAAAAAAAAAAAAAAAATTAGTTTTACAAGAAATAAATTCACAAATGCACACTTTACAAAAAATTGGGAATAGTGTAGCATTCTGGAAACTTTGTATAGTATGTAAATCAAATCAAATTCTAATCTTGCATACTTAAATTATAATATTATCATTTCATTTTTACCACCTTTTCTGTTGTTGTTTGTTATTTTTAATGATGTGAAATAAATAAAAATAAATAAAAACAGAAATAAATGATTAAATGAATTATTTTAATTATTCAGTAATTTATAAAAATAAAAAACGTTTTATTTATTTATTTGTTTGTTTGTTTGTTTGTTCATTTATATCACTGGCACCTTTGCTTTGGCCATATAGAAGAAAATAAACAGAAGAAAATAAATATTTTAGTTACTCAGTGATTATTATCTAATCATTCAATAATTAAAATATTCATTTATTTATTGCATTTTTTTTTTATTTTTTATAAATAATAAAATGTTATTTTACCACCATCACTGGCATCTTTTTTCCACTGTTGTTTCTGTTATTCGAGTTGAAGCTTTGAACTTTAAATAGTAATTGAAGGAGCATGAGCAAGTGTTGCATTAAACGTAAAGTGTGTAATCTATTATTTCCAGTCATTATTTTTGCGTTTCATTTGAAAATGCATGTCAGAAATCATACACTTAATTTGCAACCCGTTTCACTTCTGTAATGTGACCTATTATTTCAACATGTTCAACAGGGAAAAATGTAAGATGGAGCTTTTTGATGAGTTGCACACAATAAGACTGTAACAACGTTCGTAGGTCGGGAACATTTAAGATTTTAATAAAATAAACAAATACAAAATTAAAGTAAAGCGGCAGCCCCTCGCAGACGACTGCCGCAGACAAAACACAAAATAAAGTCCAGGCCTGGTCCTCTCTCGTCTTTCACTGTCGTAACTCCTCCTTTTATCCTTCCGGAGCTCCTCCGTGGGACTCGAGACCAGTGAGTGTTGCAGGTGTCGCTCATTATCAATTACTCCACCGGCCTCGCTCCGTAGGCTCCGGCCTCCTGGCGAACGGGGCCGACTCCTCCGCTCCCTCTCGGACAGCAGCCACCCCTCCTCGCCCCAGGAGCGCGGCAGCGAGCTCTCTCTCCGTCCTCGTCTTCCATCGTTCCAGCACCACCGCCTCGGCCAGCCACCGGCGGTCTCTCCGCTTGTTCCTGCTGCCCGATCTCCTCAGCACAGTGATCCCCCTCAGCAGCGAAGGCTCTCTGACAGCGTGTCCTTCCTTCCACCCGGGTTTCGGCGCCAATGTAACAAAGTTCGTAGTCACGGGAAAAAGGAGGCGGGAACCGGCGAACATTTAAAGAAATCTTTAATAAAATAAACAAACACAAAATGAAAGTACAGCGGCAGCCCCTCGCGGACGACTGCCGCACACAAAACACAAAATAAAATCCAGGCCTGGTTCTCTCTCGTCCAACACTGTCGTCAATCCCCCTTTTATACTTCCAGAGCTCCTCCGTGGGACTCGAGACCGGTGAGTGGCGCAGGTGTCGCGCATTAGCATTTACTCCACCGACCTCGCTCCGTTCCCACGGCTCTCGGCCCCGCCCCTCTCGTCACAAAGACCAAACCAGTAAATAGGGTCCATTTTGATTTCATGTATGCTTTAAATAAGTGCATACAGTGCTTTGACTGGTTAGAGTAATAGGCAGTGAATGTGGTTTGACATCATGGTCATGCTGTGTTCTGGAGCTCACACATGCATGAACGCAGACTGTTCAGCCCGCGGCTTCATGTAGCTCACCACAGAGAGAGAGAGAGAGATGGAGAGAGTGAAAGAGAAGTTCCTCTAAGCTGCTCTTTGATGCTGTGCTCTTTTCCTCATCTGACACACAGCAATGTTTGCTTTATTGCCTCCCAAAATCAACCAAGCGTGCCTCCTGTGTGACCCCCTCAGGACAGGAAGTCTCTCTAACTGCAGGAAGTGTAAATCTTTCCCACTTCACATCACTTGCGGCTGAATTTGTCTTTGGCTCCGCACTCATAGGAATTCAAGGATGAATTCCCTGAATTTCAGAGGACATTTGTCAGTTTGTCGGGTTTGGGACCGCTGTCAGCGGGTTTGTAAATATATTACAGAAGCTCCAATCTTCCGAAATGAAACAAGGAAGACCATGTGATTGTTTTCAGTCTGTTACGGCTGTTGCTTGTCAGATTGTATGATACGACCCCAATGAGATTGTGGGTAAAAGCCAAGGCAAGCTGTGCGACATCACTGTGTGTCTTTTATGTCAAACTGTTTGAAATATGTCTTAAGATGGCTCACGATTGGCAGCGTTTTATGTTTATCAATCATGTCGCGTTTTGACATCCTCATTGATATATGAAATTGAAATGGTGCTGCACAAACTAACAAGCAAGATTTTGGCTGTAAACAAAAGGAAAAGAATGTCTGATGTGAAAGAGACTATTTGTGGACTGCTTATTTATCAGAGCATCTACTCTTTATGGACAAAAGTATTGGGGCACCTGACCATTACACCAACTTTAATCACATCCCATTCTAAATACATAGACATTAATATGGAGTTGGTTACTCCTTTGCAGCTTTAACATCTTCTGCTCTTTTGGGAAGGCTTTTCGCAAGATTTTGAAGTGTTTTTGTGGGAATGTGTGAGGTCTGATTTTGGGCGAGAATGCCTGGCTCACAATCTCCATTCCAGTTCATCCCAAAGGTGTTTGATGGGGTTGAGGTCAGGAATCACTGCGGGCCAGTCAAATTTGTCAAACACATCCAACCATGTCTTTATGGACCTTTCATTGTGCACTGGGGCACAACCATGCTGGAATAGAAAAGGGCCTTCCCCAAACAGTTCCTACAAAGTTGGAAGCAAAGCATTGTCCAACATGTCTTGTTATGCTGAAGCATTAAGATTTGCCTTCAGTGGAAGTAAGGAGCTTAGCCAAACCTTGAAAAACAGACCCATACCACTATCCCTCCTCCACCAGACTTTACAGTTGGCAGTCAGACAGGTAATGTTCTCCTGGCATCTGCCAAACCCAAACTCGACCATCAGACTGCCAAACATGATTTATCACTCCACAGATGGGTTTCCACTGCTCCAGAGTCCAGTGGTGGTCTGCTTTAAACCACCCCATCCAACACTTGGCATTGTACTTGGTGATGTGAGGCTACATCAATCAATAAATCATCTATCTATCTATCTATCTATCTATCTGTCTGTCGTTCTATCATTTTATCGTTCTATCTATCTATCTATCTGTTGTTCCATCATTCATCCATCGTTCTGTCTATCTATCTGTTGTTCCATCATTCATCCATCGTTCTGTCTATATATATGTTGTTCCATCATTCATCCATCGTTCTGTCTATATATCTGTTGTTCCATCATTCATCCATCGTTCTGTCTATCTATCTATCTATCTATCTATCTATCTATCCATCCTTCCATTCTTCCATCCATCCATCTATCCTCCATCCAAAATTCAAGGCTTTTTAACTTTTTTCTTTTAAAACTTTTTTTTAATTAAAAAGAGTTACATGAATTTCTTTGAATTTCATTTAATTATAATTATATTCGTACATTCAAATTCAAATTGCAAGTCTATTTTTTTTTAATACTATCAACATATATCTGTATATATGTATAATGCTTCCTCAATTTGGATTTGGTTCAAGTGCAGGAACTGAAATGGAATTTAAAAAGACGTTCTCAATTCAATTCTGAATGGTGCACACCCCACATTTTATACACACACACACACACACACACACACACATATATATATTTATATATATATAGTATTTTATTTTAACAGCAGAGAACTGAGATTTCATATCATGCACTTCCAGGAAGACCTTTGCCCGCCGTACAGTCATTGAGATGTAAATACTACCAGACAGCTTTCTTCAGGTTTTATAGACCTGTTTTTCGTTTCAGTAGCACTGGTGAGAACTGCCCGACTATCTCGGCATAATTGCAGACCCGATGATCATGACCGTCCTTTCTCTCTAATGTCAGAATAAACGTGTTTGTCTCTCACACTCCTCAGTTCTGCCGGGTCTTGCTGCTCTGACTGGTGCTAATATCTATTAGAGCTGATTTTGAGATCTACTTCGAATGCTTTGTTCTGTGTCATTCTCCCTCTCTTTCTACAGAAGAGCGACGAGTCCTCTGCCTCTCACTATCACACATACATGCTCTCTCTGAATACAAATGGCATCAGAGTGCACTAAAGAAAAGCACTCGGCGTACCTCAGAGCTCTTATTATGATAAAAAGCCTTCATGCCTCTCAAATTTTCAACCAACCAGTGCATGGTATGAGTATCTCATGGTGTATTCGCAATACCACACTGCCATGCAATTTTGGGGAGCAGCTAACTGAAAGTCCTGTACACTACATGTGTTTAGTAATGTAACAACAGTTCAGCTGTTTTCAAAATGCTGTTGTTTTCCAAAAAGTAGTAGTATAGCGTGACAAAACGCCACTTAGCTGGTTTTTAGTGTCACATTGTATTGTGCACAGCTTTTATAGTTGAGTGACTTGAGGAAATAATGAAACACTCTCCCTTTCAAGTAACCCTAGGAAATTCAGGGTTTGTTCAGATGGTTAATGTAAATTAAACACAAAAGAAGATATTTTGAAGAATGTGGGTATCCAAACAGTTTCTGGTCCCCATTGACTTGCATAGTAATTTATTTTTCATACTATGGATCTCAGTGGGGACCAGCAATTGTTTGGGTACCAACATTGTTCAAAATATTTTCTTCTATCTTCAACAGAAGAAAGAGAATCATACAGGCTTAGAACAACTCGAGGGTGAGAAATGATGACATAATTTTTTTTTTTCTTTTTTGAACTTCTTTTTGAAATGTTTACAACCTCTGCAATGATTTATTTGAGTTCTGTGTCGCCTTAAATCACATCATTTTTTTCTACATCAGTTTTTTTTTTCATTTTATATATGTATAAGGGTGTTTTTTAGCTTAT
The DNA here is from genome assembly GCF_001515625.1 of Sinocyclocheilus rhinocerous. Classification (NCBI taxonomy): domain Eukaryota; kingdom Metazoa; phylum Chordata; class Actinopteri; order Cypriniformes; family Cyprinidae; genus Sinocyclocheilus; species Sinocyclocheilus rhinocerous. The sequence goes on from NW_015652416.1 coordinate 191,666, forward strand.
TGGTTGTTTTTAGTATAAAGTTTGATGCTGTCGCACTAATTAGGAGCTGTTCATGCATGCATTCATTAAAAAATCCCGATTGCTTTTGTGCCAGAAAAATACTGCGGTTTGAAAAAGTAAACTATATGATTTGGTAGGCATATAAAAGTGTGGGGTCAGTAGGATTTTTATTTTTTAAAGAAATTAATACTTTTATTCTGCAAGGACACATTATATTGACAGTAAAGGCATTTAAAATGTTACAAAAGATTTTTATTTAAAAAAAAATCTTTTGAACTTTATATCCTGTATCCTGGACATAAATGTTTCATGGTTTCCAATCAACACAACTGTTTTCAACATTAGCATTACATTATTATTATTCAGCATTAAATCAGCATATTACAATGATTTCTGAAGGATCATGTGACACTGAAGACTGGAAGTAATGATGCTAAAAATACAGCTTTGCATCACAGGAATAAATTACATCTTAAAATATATTCAAATAGAAAACAGTTTGTTTAAAATTGTAATAATATTTCACAATATTAATGTTTTTACTGTATTTTGAATCAAATAAATGCAGAATTGATGAGCATAAGACGCATCTTTCATCAGTCTTTGGTCAGACTGTCAAGAGGTGAATCATTCTTGTGCTAAATATGTGTTCAAAAGTTATAATTTTGCAAAAGAGACCCCACCTATAGTTAAACAAGCAGCCAAGACACCAAACTTGGCCAATTTTGATTTTAGTCTTTTTCCGTTCTGAACTGACTTGTCTTAAAGTGTACATACTGTATATATATTTTTTAAATAGCATGAAGTTGCAAACATAGCATCTGTCTGTGGGAGTTAATGCAGGGCTGTTCCTCTAGCGAGCGTGTGTTCCATAGAAGGACGAGTGTTAATATGGGATTATGAATCCATGTTCTTACCTCTCTTATTTAAAACAGTCTGACAGCTTGTGCACTCGTGTTCTACTACGGCTGAGCGCTGCCATCACTGAATTTACAGCTCCGGCCTGACGTATGCAAATGCATCTGTGTGTGTGTGTGTGTGTGTGTGTATTAAGGTATTTTCAGGGCTAATTTGTAGATTTAAATATCCATGCTGTCAGATGCACAGCGGTACAGAGCTGGTGTTTGTGTGGTGATGAGGGAAAATGCACATGATAATGAGGGATGATCAATGCACAGATCGGTTAATCCAGACGGATCCCGCAATGCATGCATTTCTACAGTATATATTTATATGTGTGTGTTTCTGCAAGAAAAACTGGGTAATACAAGCTTAATGAATAATGAATAATAAGATGAATAGAATAGAATAGAATAGAATAGAAAATAGAACAGAAAAAGTTAGAAAAGCGCTATAAGATATAAGATATTTATTTGTGTTGTTTTCATTAGTATTATTTTTTTTACATTTTGATTTGCTTATTTACATAAAATCAATATAAATTGAAGTTCTGACATTTAAACATATGCAACATTTTTGCACAAATTAAACACTGGATTTCCTGGTCCAAGTTGGTCTACAAGATCAAAATCTTGTGGTATTTTGACTAAGCTACCAGTTTTTACAAAAATTTATTATTATTATTATTATTATTATTATTATTATTATTATTAATCATCACAATTAAAAGAACCAAAGACTTAAACTACTTCAGTCTGTGTGCATTGAATTTATTTAATAAACGAGTTTCACAATTTGAGTTGAATTACTGAAATAAAGGAGCTTTTCCACGACATTCTAATTTATTGAGATGCACCTGTATACATTTAATACTATTTTGCCTTATCTTTTATTTTATTTAATCGTTAAATATTTTAACATATTTGCTTGAAGTTTTTTAACATAAAAACATAAAATTGTACATAATTTTTAACATAATATCTATCTATCTATCTATCTATCTATCTACAAAAAAAACAAAACAATATGAATGATAATATCACAAGTACTGGCATTTAAATATACAAAATTGTTGCACAAAACAATCACTGGATTACTGGACTTGAATTTTACAGGTTTAGTATCAAATCATGGAAATATATTTAGCGTTTAGTTTGAGACTGATGAAAACTAGCCATTGACTAAATTCGGTACAATGCACGGAATGGAAACATTTATATTAAAATTGTACATGGTCCTTTTTCAAATAAATTGTAATAAATAAAAAAAAATTAATAAAAAACTGCCGTGCTATTATTTACCACATTTTGTTCCATGTTAGTATGCTCAGATAGCCCTACCATTAAACAGAGTGATCTGTAAGTGGTCACTGAGCAATTTTTGACCAGAATAAGCTGCAGTATGTACCAGACAGTCAAGACCAGTCTCTATCAATCTAGTATATGCGCACCACAAGGGCGACTGCATGTCTGTACTTGCTGTATATTTGTGCTGAGGATGTGGGAGTGTTTGACGTCTTGTAGTCTAAAAAGCAGTGTGAAAGTCTAAAAAGTACAGAGAAATGGATTGGGAGAGAGTCGAAGAATTGAAAAAGACTGGAAAAAGACCGAAAGTTGTCACTGTTTTAAGACTAAAAGCAGGGGGAAGAGATTTTAGACGCAGGAAGAAAGAACCTAAGAGCTCCTTTAATCACAAGCTCCCTCAACCCACTTCAGTTTCCCAACATGCCGAGCGTTAGTGTGATCACAGGATGGGAAACCACTGCAAAGCCTTCTTCTGACCACACACACACTCCTTCTGTACTAAAGTACTACTCCAAAAAGCTGTGAGAACAAGACAAAGATAAGACGGAGAAAGAGACCCGACTGAAGGATGAATAATCCCTTCAGCTCACTTCTCTCTCTCACCCTGACCCAGCTTAGAAATAATAACTTAATTCCCGTTAAACTCTCCTCTCCTCCCTCACACACACTGACAGACGCAGACAAAGGCAGAATATTAGCTGTCGAAAACGTGCGGGCCTCCATAAGACTGAAAGATGGATGGATAAACATGACAGAGAGGTGTTAGATGAGGGTTAAACAGATGGACAAACAGAAAGATGGAGAGAGAGGGAGAGTGTGAAACAGATGGACAAAAAGGGTTAGAGGCAAACAGCTGAGAGGAGAAGATGAGGAAAACACAGATGGACATGTAGACTGCCATTGTGTGTGTGTGTGTGTGTGTGTGTGTGTGTGTGTGTGTGTGTGTAGGTGAGGGGGACAAAAAAAATCTCCACCGAAATAGAATGTCCATTAGCCTACTGTACTGGGCAAAGTAACATTACAATACAAATCAACAACACTAAAACAGGAATCTGAACAGGAATTATTCTTACTGAGTATTCTTTCGCGTAACTTATTCTATCAAGCTAACTTGGATCGAAGCAATCCAAAATAGAGCCAACATTAAAGAAACAAAACAGCAACACTAGTAAAGAAAAACTCCCTTCAGTTTTTATCATTATTTATTTGCAGTGATGACAGGCTGTGTTATGTTTCCATATTTAAATTAAAATAGACTGCAGTATGCAACATTGTGCTTCTATTCTACTGTGATCTACGTAGCCAAAGCATGTCTGGTTTTACACGTTTATTTGGCACATTCATGTTAATGTTCCCCACAGTTCCCCTGTGACCTTATTGGTCGGCTGAGCTAATACATTTTCTGCCCGGCCAATCATCAGCCCTCTATCAGTCCAAAAACACCTGGTGTTCCTTGTATCAGGCGCAATGGAGATCTGGATACAGAGGTCTTTTTTAGCCCCTGGTGAAAGGTGCCCTTTCACAGTGATCCTGGATAAGTCTGCCTGCCCAGAGCTCAACCAGAGCAATTATAACTTTGTCAGAAAGTATTAAAAGGCAAATGCCTTTTTATTAGCAATGGCTGCAAAAACGAGGAAGCCGCTCGTTTATTATGGACAGTTTTTCCCAATATCATTTTTTATACTCAGATATTTAATTTGTGTGGTTTGGCCTTAGAGGATCTCAGTTACTGAAAGCAACAAACACATCTCATTACCTCATGGAGTTATTTATTCATATGGAACCAGTTGGTCTCTTAAGTCATTATCTTCACGGGATGTTTTTTTAGAAAAGAATATTAGCCAAGCGAGAAAATAGCATTAGATTTTGGTAACACCTTCTGTGGTGCCTGTGCATAAAATGCATTATAAATTTAGGGGATATTGTTCTTCATATCTCAAAGTCTACTTTAGATCTACATGCCATCTTTCAGGTATGCAGCAAATATTTATGAATAAGAAATAAATATGTGTATGTGGCTTAAGCAATTTGTTTAAAAGTTTGGGGTTGGTAAGATTTTTTAAAATGTTTTTGAAAGAAGTTTCTAATGCTCACCAAGGCTTCATATATGTGATCAAAAATACAGTACAAATGGTAATATTGTGAAATAGTATTACAAATTAAAATGAATGTTAATTTCTATTTTAATATATTTCAAAATGTGATTTAAAATGTAAATCCAACGCATCCTTGCTGAATAAAATTATTATTATTATTATTTTAAAAAATCATACTGACCACAAATGTTTAATGGTATATGTGTGCCAACAGTAATAAGCAGTACCCTGGACCATAAAACCAGTCATAAGGGTAAATTTTGCGAAATTTAGATTTATACATCACATGAAAGCTGAATAAATAAGCTTTCCATTGATATATTGTTTGTTAGGATATGACAATATTTTGGCCAAGATACAACTATTTGAAAATCTGGAATCTGAGAGTGCAAAAAAAAATCTAATATATATAATATACAAATATACCCCAGCGACTTAAGACTGCTTTTGTGGTCCAGGGTTACATATTTATATTGAGAAAGATTATAATATTGAATTTAATATTAGTTTGTAATTGAATTTAATATTGAGTTTGCATGTTCAATCACCCCTAATATCAAATGACAGCACACATAAAAAAATAATAGATAATATAAATATTAATATTACTGAATCACTTGCATCTTTATTTGGTACTGATTCTTTAAGCATTCAGGAATAATATGTTTGAACATAATTAAATTATTTGTGCTAAAATATATTAATTAGCTGAAGTCTTCAACCAAATTATTAGAATATAATACATTATATATGAAAGTATTGTGAAAACAGTTGTAATACAATATATATCATATAGAATTATGAGTGCCTTTTATACTGAACATACAGGCGTCATAAGAATTTAATTTGTTGATGAGAATTTTCTGAAATATCTTTTCTTCATTCCTCCAGCTTCATTCAAGTGTGGACAGAGGTAATGGACTAACCAAATACATATTAAAAGGTGAGGGGGCCGGTTCGGTGTTCGTCATTGACAGCAGAACGGGGAACATCCACGTCACCAAACCCCTAGACCGTGAGGAAAAGGACCAGTACCGCCTTATCGCCACGGCAACAGACCGACAGACTGGCCGAGCCCTGGAGCCTTCATCCCAGTTCATCATCCGTGTGCAAGACATCAACGACAACCCGCCTGTGTTCCAGGGCGGCCCTTATAGCGCCACCGTCCCTGAGATGGCCAACATTGGTACTGCGCTTGGCTGCACACACGCAAATGCCCTCTGACTGCTGTCAGCTGTGTTTGGAAGAAAAAAACAGAGGGTCACATGCTCATTGAACCATGAGTTTGTCAAAAATATCTCTTATTTCGTCTCTCTCTCTTTCCCTAGGCACATCGGTTATTCAAGTGACAGCCACAGATGCTGATGACCCAACGTATGGGAATAGTGCCAAACTTGTGTATTCAGTGATTCGAGGCCAGCAGTACTTCACCATGGACCCGCAGTCAGGTGTGCGTTCACTTTTATTCTTTATGATTAGAAATGCAATATTTTTCATTTTTAAAGGGTGATGAAATGCAGAATTTTTATTTTATGTCTCTCAAGGTTAGTTTATAAAGGGCCAATTTGACCAACAGCTTGCGTCAACGAAGACCCTCTTTTGGCATCAAATGTGTGGTATATAATATTGACGTCTAGTAGCTGAAATAGGAGCTGTGGTCCAAATTCAAAATAGTGGAGAGAGTTGTTTCTTCCGCTCCTCCTCCTTAGACTCGATGCTCACACAGGTTGCCAGATTGAGGACATGCGATAGGAACGACAATGAAAGGCGACAAGCCTTACACTGTAAATTGATGAGCTGATTTATCCGCCTTTTCCATTCCAGGGGCCGGTTGCATAAAAGGTTTAGACTAGTCTTAAAAAGTTAGTCATCTAATTTTGTTTTTTAAGACTGCTCAAAATGTTTACAATTCGGTTACATTAAAATGTAGATTAGTCTAAGCTGAATCCAAAATATAAGACTGATTTGGTTAACTGCTAGTTCAGGGGTGTCCAAACTCGGTCCTGGAGGGCCGGTGTCCAGAAGAGTTTAGCTCCAACCCCAAATAAACACACCTGAACCAGATAATCAAGCTCTCATTAGGCATACTAGAAACTTAAAGGCAGGTGTGTTGAGGCAAGTTGGAGCTAAACTCTGCAGGACACCGGCCCTCCAGGATGGAGTTTAGGCACCCCTGTGCTAGTTGGTCAAACTAGTTCTTAAGACACTGTCTTAACATAGAGCCTAAGTTTATGCAACTGGCTCCAGTGCGCTACTTTTCCATTGTTTTTCTGTGTAAACACATGCTAAACAGACGTATATCACAGCTGCGTTTGCGTCTCGCATCTTTTGCAGCATCTCGCACATTTTTACGATGCTGTGTCAAGTTAAAAGAATTTCAACTTTTACACACAGCACCGCTCATCAATGTCAGTTCCAAAACAGTGGACAAATCAGAGCACCCATGAGGGGCGTTGCAAGTTTTTGTTTACAGTAGCAAGTTGGCATTTTATTTGATGGCAACATGACGGAGGAGGCATTCTGCACTGTGCTTTTTTTTTTAAAGACACGTTCTGTGTGAATGGTCCTATACGCTGGGTTTTCCACCAACTGGCAACCCAGGGTGTCAAAATACTATTGGGTGAATTGGTGGTGGGCAGAATCACACAGGTCAAAACAAAAACAGACACTCTGACACGGAACACACATTTCAAAGTAGAATAACTGGCGTTAGCATTGTTTATCAGAGAAACAAGTATGTGAACTTAGCATGTTTCTTAAAGGGGTCATATGATGCGATTTCAAGTTTTCCTTTCTCTTTGGAGTGTTACAAGCTGATTGTGCATAGATAAGATCCCTGAAGTTGCAAAGACTAAAGTCTCAAAACCAAAGAGATATTCTTTATCAAAGTTAAGACTCTGCCACGCCCCCCTAAAACAAATACAGTATTTGAAAAATAATGTGTTTTTTGAACATTAAAGCATGTCAACATATTCTGTTACACCAAATACACAAAATAATGATCTTTAAAAAAGCATCATATGACCCCTTTAAATATCTGCAGATATATTATGCTGTTTTTAGTACAGTCAAAAAATGACATATAGCACCTTTACCAAAAGCTACTTTATTAAAGAAATGCAGTGAAACATCAGTGATGAGAAGGCGTGGACGAGGTTATTTTTGCGGCTAACCTTATAGGAATAGTTCACCCAAAAATGAAAATTCTGTCAATAATGACTTACCCTCATGTCATTACAAACCCATAAGACCTTCATTAATCTTCAGAACACAAATTAAGATATTTTTGATGAAATCCGAGAGCTTTCTGGCCTAAAGTCTGCAATATTTTTTACACCCTTATTCCACCCTTATTTTCACTTTCTGTGGGTGGGGGGGTTTGATACTCAAGATGGCAAGCGCTGTGATAGAGCCGTATATATTTGAGCCCGAGGCAGAATAATCTGAACAATGCAACGCAACCACAACGATTGCACCAGACTGTCTCAGCGTGGTAATTGCTTTTGCTTGCTTAATTTTCAGTATTTTGGTTTTAAAAAGTACTATTATTACTTGTTGTTTTACAAAAGACATTGCGTGTGCGTGGGTATGTACTGATTGTATTAGCAACACTCAAACAATGATACACTTTGTGTCTTCATAGTGTTAAATTCTGGTTTGACGTTTATTACAAACACTGTGTAAAATTAAAAATAAATGTACTTACCTGCATTGTCACTAAGGACAAAACCTATTGTGAAATGTGAAGAACAAACGAAAACTTTATATTTCAGTTGCTCAGGCACATCATTTAAAAATAAACTTCAGCCATGCATTTCTAATGCTTGGATCTTTAGGAAAAGAGGTTTTTGGAGGTGCAGTTTCTTTACACCCACTGACAGAAAAACCTCTGAGTTTGATGATGTTGCGTGACATCTTTATACAACAATATCGCTTTTGTGATTGATGGGCAGACATGAGCTGCATCTTCTTGATTACACAAAGTCACGATTCTCCTGATTTCAAATCTGGGCATTTCATAAGGGTAGAAATAAATAATATTTTAAACTGCAGAGTTCTGTTGAGTAACCTTTTATAAATGTAAGCAGGGATGGGCAAAGATACATCAAAATGTATTTTAAAATAAAATACCAAATACCTTAATTTTAAGTGTATCAAAATAAACTACAAAATACAGCAGCCACACCAAGTATCAAAATAAACTACTGTATTTTTGTATTTTAAAAATACTAAAAAATACTTTTTACAAGGGAGCATGAAATTTCTTCACAAACCTTCCATGATTTGATTTTTGCCGAAGGCTTTCAAATACAAAATACGAAATAGTATATTGTATTTCAAATACGTATTTTAAATACATGTATCTGAAATACTGCCCATCCCTGAATGTAAGTATCAAGAACATTTGGTTCTCCATTTCATGACCCCTCTAAGTAAAGGTTTATTTCTTCAAGAAATTTGTTGGGCTGTGGTCCAGCAGAATCATTAGACACATGCACTCAGCTCATAACGTATCTGTCGTAGTGTAAGAATAAGGCTGAGTGATGTTTGAAAAAAGAACTCACAACAGGTCAGTCTTGTTGCTGCAGAATTTGGTACGGTCATTGCAGTGGTCAAGTGAATTTAAAAGAGGCCTCTGCGATATGAAAGGACCCGGGCAACAGGAAGTGGTGTAATTCTGAAAAGTCATCCTGATTTTAAATCATCAAAAATGATCATGTCTCTTGTTTCTCATTTTCCTCTTGACAATACCCCATAGATTCTCTATGGGGTTCAGGTCTGGTGAGTTTGCTGGCCAGTCAAGCACACCAACACCATGGTCATTTAACCAACTTTTGGTGCTTTTGGCAGTGTGGGCAGGTGCCAAATCCTGCTGGAAAATGAAATCAGCATCTTCAAAAAGCTGGCCAGCAGAAGGAAGCATGAAGTGCTCCAAGATTCTGTTCTGTTTATTCAAGGCTTCAGCACAAAAGAATGATCCATTTTAAATATTTTTAAATGTGCTAGAAATAGTAAATATTGAGTTTTTTATGAAATATTTTGTCCAATAAAATGTTGTTTTCTTTACAAAAAATATGCTTAATATGTATTTATTTTAAATGTGTGTGTGTATATTTTAAATGTGTGTATATACACACACACACACACACACACACACACTACACTATACGCTACCATTCAGAAGTGTTAATAATACTTTTTAATACCAATACTAATTTATACTTTTATTTAAATAGAATGCATTAATTTGATCAAAAGAGAGAGTAAAGAAACTGTTAATGTTACAAAAGATTTAAATTTTTCAATTTGATTTCTTTTCAAAATGCTATTCTTTCTATTCATCAAAGAATCCTGAAGATTCAGCTTTGTGATGGCAGGAATAAATTACATTTACATTTTTAAAAATAAATATATATAATATTTCACAATATTACTGTTTTTAATGTTTTCATATTTTCTGTTCTTTTTGGATCAAATGAACACAGCCTTGGTGAGACAAAAACATAAAAAATTGATAAAAACCTTTAACAAAACTTACCAAACAAACGTCATCCTTATCCCCACAGATTCATAAACACACTTTTGCTGTAAAATGATGACATAGGCAAAATATTTTTGATTGGTTTGTGTTTTTCAGCATATTCTGACTCAATATGTCGTTTTTGCAAATTCATCTATGTTCCCTAGCTAGATAAAATTATCTTGGTCACAAATCACTGGCAGGATCAGCAACAATGGTGTAGAATCACAGAAAACCAAAGATTTATATTTTGCAAGGCATATGTACAATAAATGTACAATATTCACTGGCATGTAAGAACAATTGAGAGTTCCATCTACTGTAATATCTGTCTGACCTATCAGAAGCAGTCAGATCTGTATTCTGCTAAAGTTTCTGTGAATGAAACTCAGGGCAGGACAACAGTGTGAGGTGTAGGATGTTCAATGTGATTCCTTTTAATTCACTCCAGTTTTACCTAATTACCTTACTGGCATGAAAGTTGCTCAATATTGCCAAAGCAAAGTGATGTTTGCTCTGAGTGATCTGTTCATGTCTCTGTCTCTCTCGGCAGGTATCGTGCGCACAGCGGTGCCTGATATGGACAGGGAAGCTCAGGCGCAGTACCAGGTGGTGCTCCAGGCAAGAGACATGGGTGGCCATCAAGGGGGTCTGACAGGGACCACCACTCTCACTGTGCACCTCAGTGACGTCAATGACAACCCGCCCCGCTTCACTCAAAGTGAGTCACACATCCAGCCCTGCTCCAGAACACATTAAAAACCCAGTCTAATCTAGTCTGTCTACTCTAGTCTACTGTTCATTCTGTTGAACATATTCTATTCTGTTGTAATCTATTCTTGTTATCTGCTGTACTTTATTACACTGCTTATTTTTCTTCTAATCCGTTCTAGTCTAGTCTACTGAGCTTTGTTTTATTCTAGCTAAATAGTCTGTAGTCTGGTCTAGTCTAGTTCAGGTTACTCTGTTATTTTCTTCTCTAGTCTATCTACTCTATGAAGGATTATCTACTCCTCTATTTTGTTCTGTCCTATCCTATTCTATTCTATTCTATTCTATTCTCTGTTTAATTTTATTGTAATCTGTTCTAGTCTAGTTTACTGAGCTTTGTTTTATTCTAGTTGTCTAATCTGGGCAGATTTATTCTAGTCCAGTTTAGTGTACTCTGTTATGTTCTAGTCTAGTTTATCTCTAATCTACTGAATTTTACTATTATATACTATACTATTCTATTTTGTTCTATTCTGTTATGTTCTGCTCTGTGAAGGATGATATCTAATCTAGTCTACTATTCTATTCTATTCTATTCTTTGAAGTATCATATCTAATCTAGTCTACTCCACTATTCTATTCTATTCTGCTTAACTTTATTACTTTATTTAATTTTATTGTAATCTGTTCTAGTTTTGTCTACTGAGCTTTGTTTTATTCTAGTTGTCTAATCTAGACAGGTTTAGTCTAGTCCAGTTTATTAGTTTATTATACTCTGTTATGTTCTAGTCTAGTTTATCTCTAATCTACTTAGTTTTTCTATTCTATTCTATTCTATGAATGATCATATCTACTCTAGTCTACTTCACTCCACTATTCTATTCTATTCTATTCTATGAAGGATCATATCTAATATAGTCTATTCCACTCCACTATTCCATTCTTTCTATTCAGTTTATTTTAGTTTATCTCTAATCTAATTAGTTTTACTATTCTATTCTATGAAGGATCATATCTACTCTAGTCTACTATTCTATTCTATTCTATTCTATTCTATGAAGGAGCGTATCTAATCTAGTCTATTCCACACCCCTATTCTATTCTATTCTACTCTACTCTACTCTACTCTATTCTATTATATTCCATTCTATTATATTCTATTCTAGTGTTCACTGTTCTGCTCCCATCTGTTTAGCCTATTCTAGTATAGTCTACTCTAGTGTATTTATTCAATTGTATCATCTCATTTAATCTGGCCTAGTCTGACCTGTTCTATTCTACTATACTGCACTGTTTTATTCTAGTTTTTTTCTATTATACTTGTTCTATTCTAATGATCTAATCTGGTCTGGTTTAGTCTACTCTGTCTGTTCCAGTATAGTCTAGTCAACTTAACTTTCTTCTATTCTATTTTAGTACACCACACTGTTTATTCTCTAGTCTAGTGTACATAACTTTTCTAGTCATCTAATCTGTTTTAGTTAACTAAGATTAGGTTATTATTTAATTGGTTATTATTAATTGACATAAAGCTTAAATAAAATGAAACATAAATATTAGATGGAAAAAAAATTGAATGTTGCTTTGGCAACTAACTGAAATAAAATTAAAGTACTAAAATTGCTAAAAACTAAATAAAAATAAATTGTAGGTAAATAGAAATACTTAAAACAAAAATGTCATTACAAACCCGAAAGAAACTCTATTATGATCTGGTCTACTCATATTCTGGTCTTGTCTAGTGCTCTCTGTCCTGTTTCAGTCTTAGTCTAGTCTAGTCTCATTTATTTTCCATGAGCTCTCTTTCAGAGCATATAAACTCTGAATTCAATAGCTATTTTGTTGTGAAGATCAAAGAGTCTCAGTGTGGGCTCTTTATTTAGCCGTCAGCATACACGCTGTCCATTAGTTGCTCTAATGACACGCATTGCACTGCTTGCTAACATCACAAGTGCTGTTTCCACGTCCACGGTCAGACTAACCAACAGGAAGAGAAGAGATGTGGGTGTTCAAGTTTGTGTGTGACATGATGTAACCTTTTGAAATAGATTCATGCTTTATTTCTCTTCTACTTTAAATCACTCTGTCCTATTTTCCTGACTGCACTTCTGTCCACTTGTTAGCCACAGCGAGCTTATTACACACATACTATTCATGCTGCGGATGCTGTCTTATTGCAGTAATTGATTGACAGCTCAAAGTCATGAGTGGTGGTTTGGAGACTGTGGGCGTGATGTCAGAAGATGACACATGAGGGATTGACTTGCGTCTGCTGTATTATATTCTGTGATTGGGATGTGATCTTATCAGTCGTACACTAGAGAGTCATGACATACACAATTAGTTAGCTGCATAAATTCAATTGCCAGTCTGAACTGTTCGAAAAGGATTATTTCCCTAGAAATGTGTAATTATATTATATATTCACTTGTGTTCATCGACTCCCTGAATCAATCTCTCTAATCACAAGCGCTCAAACCACCTGTTGTTTGTTTCTCTTACAAAGAACTAAATAAAATGTATTTCAATCATGACAACTCTCGAAACATTTTAGCATGGTGATGGATATGACAATGTTAATGTATTTGGTCTTGGCGGAACAGATCTGCTACGCTGCTGCTGAATTGCTGCTGCTGTTGGTTATTGGTGTAGTTGTAGATTATTGCTGCTGCTGCAAGCAAGTACAGGAACTTGCTACTGCCAATGCATATGGCGATACGGTGCCATGAGTATTTAAGACATACTGCTGCTGCACAAATAGCATATAAAATAACCCCGTAGCAGATCTATACAGGTGGAGCTGGGGAAGGTGGAGGGGTTCAGAGAACTCTGAAAGCGTGCTGCAGCAATCTCAAATGAACGCTAACCAGCCATATAAATGCAAGGCAGTAAGCTCATTGGCTGCATATGCAGCATGAACCAATCAGCTTGTGCCAAGTCATTTGACTCTCTGAATATCATCAGTTACGTTAACAACCCATCAGCCTGCGCCATCTAGAGTTTCATGACTGAAATATATATTTAATATGGTTCTAACAGCATAGCTTACGTGGAATGGTACACATAAATCGAATTTCATGTAACTGCACCTCAACAAACACCATGAGTATTTAAGACATACTGCTGCTGCACAAATAGCATATAAAATAACCCCGTAGCAGATCTATACAGGTGGAGCTGGGGAAGGTGGAGGGGTTCAGAGAACTCTGAAAGCGTGCTGCAGCAATCTCAAATGAACGCTAACCAGCCATATAAATGCAAGGCAGTAAGCTCATTGGCTGCATATGCAGCATGAACCAATCAGCTTGTGCCAAGTCGTTTATCTCTCTGAATATCATCAGTTACACCCCGTCAGAATGCGCCATCTAGAGTTTCATGACTGAACTATATATAAAAGCTGGTTTAGTACACTACACTGTTTTATTCTAGTCTACTGAACTTTGTTTGATTCTAGTCATCTAAGCTGGTCTGGTCTAGTTTAGTCCAGTCCAGTGCAGTTTTGTTGTAAAAACTAAAACTATTATTTAAAAACATGAAATAAAGCTGAAATAAAATATGAAATAAAGCTGAAATAAAGTAATAATAATAATAATACTGTGACGAGAGGGGCAGGGCCGAGAGCCGTGGGAACGGAGCGAGGCCGGTGGAGTAAATGCTAATGCGCGACACCTGCGCCACTCACCGGTCTCGAGTCCCACGGAGGAGCTCCGGAAGGATAAAAGGAGGAGTGATGACAGTGTTGGAGGAGAGAGGACCAGGCCTGGACTTTATTTTGTGTTTTGGTTCTGTTTGTGCGCGACAGTCGTCCGCGAGAGGCTGTCGTGCTATTTTGTGCTTATTTTATTATTAAAGTTTTGTTTGAATGTTTGCCGGTTCCCGCCTCCGCGGTGGGTAATAATAGCTCCGTTCCCACGGCTCTCGGCCCTGCCCCTCTCGTCACAACTACTACTACTACTACTACTAATAATAATAATAATAATAATAACATAGAAACAAGATATTTGTGTGTGTGTGTGTGTGTGTGTGTGTATACTCTGAGATATCTTGTTTCTATGTTTTACATATCCTTGTTTTATTAATATTGCATGTTGCCTCCTTAAATATCAGTAACCACTTGTGATAGTTGTGTTTGAGTCCATCAGAAAAGTTGAATGTCAGCATCAAGACAGTGTGGGGAGGAACTCAAATGTGCAGAGCATGCTGGGAAACCAAAGAACAGAGACATTTTGATGCTCAGGGAGCATACAAAATTATATGTGAAAGTATGTGATCTTTTGAACAGGATTAATAATTGGTAGATCAGATTAATTCACAAAACATTTTGAGATTTGTTCAATCATATTTTCCCTTGTGACTGCTGATTCGTACCTCAAACTCCATATTAGCCCCATAGGTTTGTGATTAAGCAAGCAGCAGCTTGACAGTGAAAACAATTTAAAACCCAATGAAGTGGTGAATTTGCCTCGTCTCACCAGCTGATTGAAACTCTGAATCCCCAACCACTGCATTCAGTTCTATGCAAGAGCACCATCCTTGAATTTATGATGGGTTATCGTGAATTTGTTGTCTTGAATGTGAAGAATATAGGATATTTGCATCAGAAGATGAAATGGTAATGCATTTATGTTATCATGTTTACAGTATAAAAATGGTCTTTCATAGACTAACCAGCACTTATGGCTTTTTTGGTTAATGGGGTTACAAAAAAAAAAAAAAAGACTGTTCTAAAATTAGTTAGTTACCTAATGGGTAATTTCTGCGCATTTAAAACCATTAAATTACTCTTACTGGGCAGTTTAATTCACCGACCCCTGGCCACCCAGGATTTTTTTTTAATATATATATAAAACTTTATAAAGTTTATAATATATGTAATAAAGTTTTAGTGTGGCAAATATCAAGTAAAAACCATAAAGTAATAACTTAATTAAAACCCATTCCTGCTCAACCAATATCAAATGTTAAAATATTAAAACAGGGCATGACACACTTGGTCGTGCTTAAAAATTAGCCTAAAAGCAGTTTCAAATGGCTAATTAAATATTGGATAATGGAAAAAAGAGCCAGAGCATTAAATTGAAATATTTTCCCCGTTTTCTTCATTTTAATTAAAAGTAGCAGTATGGGTCACTCCAAGTTTATTTATTTATTTATTTATTCTTGTTCAGTTCTTGGGGTTCCCTTAGCACTTATAACAGGACACATTTCTATTTTGTCTCTATTTTGATTCTCTAACTGAGTTTGTATTCTGATCCTCTACACTACAGCAGGGTCAGTCAGACAGTCAGTTGCTTGGACCACTTTCTTGCTTATACTTTGTTGTGTGGATATAGGTATATAGCGGAAAATTATTTATCACTAAATAAATAAATAAATAACTAGCCTATAAAACTACAATAGGCATTACTGACAAAAAATGATACTTGCAGTTTAGTGATTCAGAATGATTCAAACCGGTAAATAGTATTTTTAACTGTTCATTAAAAGAATCGGCTCCTAAGAGTCATTTGTTTGGGGGTTCATACAATATTAGTCACCCTCTGTGTTTTTGCTTCACTAAAAAGAACCGTCTGATTTGTTCTTTTGGGAATCGGA
This sequence comes from Sinocyclocheilus rhinocerous, assembly GCF_001515625.1. NCBI lineage: Eukaryota > Metazoa > Chordata > Actinopteri > Cypriniformes > Cyprinidae > Sinocyclocheilus > Sinocyclocheilus rhinocerous. The sequence continues at coordinate 207,793 of NW_015652416.1, forward strand.
CTACCGTGGTCACACTGCCACTGTGTTTAAGGGTGTGTTCACACTTGTAGTTCGGTTCAATTGGTTCATTTGGTCCGGACCAAAAAGGAAAATGATACATTTGGTCCTGGTCCGCTTAGCGTTCACATTGGCATTTTTGACAGCGAACCTAAAGACACCGAACCTAAAGGCATAGTGATACGTTCACAACTTGATTGGTCGGCTTGAATGACGTATATATCGTGACGGAACTCACCGGACACCCCAAACAAAAGGTACGTAAGACTTAAAGCGGCGCTGCGGGTGTATGATATCAAAGCACTCATTAACTGATCGGTCTGCTCAGCGCCGCTTTAAGTCGAACACACCTAATGCCGTCTGCTGGACTAAGCACGCTCATTCTTGCGTGTACATATAATTTTATTTTCACCACCTGCAAACTCACAAGGAGCTCATAAAAGGCACTTTACCTCATCGTTGCTCCACATTTGCCCTCTGCTCATTTTGTTTTGGTTACACCGCGTCG
>NW_015652416.1:211322-220275 GCF_001515625.1 Sinocyclocheilus rhinocerous
CATATAATTTTATTTTCACCACCTGCAAACTCACAAGGAGCTCATAAAAGGCACTTTACCTCATCGTTGCTCCACATTTGCCCTCTGCTCATTTTGTTTTGGTTACACTGCGTCTTTAAATCATGTCGCATAGCGTCGCATCTTGTCATTACTTCCTGTTTTTGGTTCATTTAGACGTATTTGGTCCGTGTTGCTTTCATATATCATTCGAACCGCACCAGAGTTCGTTTGGAAGCGGACCAAGACCCATCTTTTCAGCGGTCTCGGTCCGCTTGTTTGGTGCGCACCAGGGTTCGGATGGCAGCGTTCACACTTACTCAAACGAAACGCACTAACAGAGCAATCGCACCAGGGTTCGTTTTAATCGAACCAAACATGACAAGTGTGAACGCACCCTAATTCACTACAAAGAACCTGGTCGTGATAAATTCGTTCGGACTACACTGGCTGCACTGTATGTTTTTGATTCACGTCTTTGAAGAACTTCAGGAATGATTTGTTTGTGTATCTGATTGGTCGCCTTATGGAATTGAAAGACTCAAGAGTCATGTTTTGGAACCGGGTCATATGATTAATTAGTTTGGGAATCGGAATAGCTTGGTCGCGCTGTACAGTATGTATTTGATTAACAAAAAAGAACCGGCATAGTTAAGTTATAACTACTTTGTAAGTATTTTGAGTTCTAAGCTTTGTTTGATATTTTATGTGCAAGTTTAATTTTAATTTGACTGACTTGATTTGTCTAGTTGAGCGCGAAGGTGCATTTTCCTACGACCCTGATCGATTTGTTTTGCGCTATTTGATATTTTGCTTTACCAAAAGGTGGTGACATAATCAAAATAACGTTAATGCCCCCGTAAAATAAAGTATTTCTCCTACAACAAGGCGAAAGTACTACATCAGTGACAGCCTTAAGTTCAGTCATTTGAAAATAAAACAAAATAGAAATTACCTTCAAAAGTAACTTTTTGTAATGTCTATTGATATTTTCTGCCACAATAATATTACCTTCATTTGTGAATTCTTCTAAGAAAATGTAGAGATATGCATTTAATTGCAATTAATTTGCATTTCATGTAATTAATTCAATTAAATGTGATTGTTTGACAGCTCTAGATTTTATGAGACACCCACTCTCTAATTGCTGTTTTTAGACATTGCACAAGAGGGAATTAATCAGTTATAATGTCACACAGTGATATATAATGGCAGAAGGGATAGAGAGCATACTAGCATGCTATTTCTGGCACATACAGTATGGCATAAATTTATGATTTTCTGAATTCAGCCGATGTGCTCATTTGCACATTTAAGAGCCACATGATCACAGGAATGCTGGTTCAAATACGACCTGCGTGTTCATTTTCTGATCCTGTTCTTCTTCTTTCTCTCTCTTCCTCCCCTGTCCTATATAATAAAAGGCAAAAAGGCCTATAAATAAAATATCAGGGGGAAAAACATTAGATAAATGTGTTAACTGTCTTTAAAAAATTATGCTGTAAAACATATTTAATTAATCTCTTAAGGTAACACATTAAGTTAACACGATATCTTTGACAGTTCTAATAATGTATGAAAAATAATTAAGGTGCATGCTAATGCTTTTTAATGCGGTGTTAAGTAAAATTGTGTCAGAAATGGTGTCTTCCAGAATCCCGGCCAGACTGCCACCTGTTATTTGACACACATTTAACTAACCTACAAAAGTGTAGGGTCAATAGAAGAAGAGATTAATACTTTTATCCAGCAAGGATGCATTAAATTGATCAAAAGTGACAGTAAATACATTTGTAATGTAAGATTTCTATTTCAAATAAATGCTGTTCTTTTGAACATACTATTTAGCAAAGAAGCCAAAAAAAAATCAGTGCATCACTGCTTCATTCCACAGAAATATTAAGCAGCAGCTGTTTAATAATGATAATAATAAAATATGTTTCTTGAACATCAAATCAGCATATTAGAAGGATTTCTGAAGGATCATGTAACACTAAATTTTAAAATATTTTTTTAAATATTTAAATATGTTTGATTTCCCAAAATATATATTTAATAAGAAATTTTACATTTGAATAATATTTCACAATATTACTGTTTTTACTGTATTTTGGATCAAATAAATCCAGGCTTGGTGAGCATAAGAGACTTCTTTTGAAAACATTAAAAAACTCAAACCTAATTTAACTAACATATTGAGCACCTGACTGTGCATGTGCACAGGGGCGGATTTAGTGAATTGGGGGCCCCAGGCAAAATATAGCAATGGGGCCCTATACATTTGCACACATTTTCCTAGATCAACCTTGAGGTTCCTTTTTTGTTGTGATGCTTGCAGCTGCACAATGGTGCCCCATAGTTGTGTCCAACTCTAATTCTAAACTTTAAATTTTATTTTAACTTTAAATAACTTTAAAGTTATTTTAACTACAAATTTAAATAAAACTGAAAAAAGAATGAAAAGGCAATTATACATTTACACACCTAAGGATTATATCAACCAAAAAAGTAACTGCGTATGTGTCCTCTACTTGGTTCTTTCTCATAAATGAGAGAAGTATAAATTATTATATTAATTTAAAACGGGGTTATGTGGGTGGATTTCACATTGGTCTGAACAAAAACTACAGACTGGATTATTGAAAATGAACATTCATTCTCTGCCAGTAGGAGGTGCTTTTGGAACTATAGAATCACAAAAGTGAATTCTATAGTTCCAGTCAGAAATATAGAATGACAAAAGTGTGACGAGGAAAGTCCACTGATGAGTTACCAGCGTAAGCCTGTGTGCGCACGTTCAACTCGGACGGTTGTCGTGGTAATAAACACCGTAAACAGCAACTGTTCGCGTGTCAGCGCTTAATGCGCATCTCCTATGAAAAGCATTTTAGGGGGCCCTTGGCTTTTGGGGGCCCAAGGCGGTCGGCTACCTTTGCCTAATGTGTAAGTCCACCCCTGCATGTGCATAGCAAGACCAGCCTGAAAAATACTGATTTTTGCATGTTTAAGTTAAAAAAGCACAATATATAATGACAGTTTTGTCAGATTTTATTCCATATTTGAAATACGATCATAATTTAGAAAAGTATTTAAATACATTTTGGTGTTTCTCCATTGAATGAGCTGTATATGCATGGCTGTAAAAATAGCATTATAAATATAGTCCCAGAATAAACTGACTTACTTTAAATGGTAAATTCTGGTATAGTAGCCTCTTTAAAGAGTTAAATGAAGTGTGTTAGATTAGAAAGCCATCTGAATTGTGTAGTGTTGGGCCAGAACTGGAAAACCCTGCTTCACAGTGATTGTGTACGTTGATCCTCTTCAGCGATTCAGCGCTCTGCAGGATCTGACAGTGATCACAGAGTAAACAAACAAGTCACTGAGCATCTTAACCTTGCATCCTGTGTGTCTCTCAGAATGCTGTGCTTTATTTCCAGGTCTGGCCGATGTGTTAAGGACGTCGTGTCCTGGTGTGGATTGAGTCCTGACTCTCAACAGGAGCCGATTCACAGCGTTGTAAATAGTGTCGCTGAATCTCTCAAACAAGCCTTGCGCCCGCTGACCCGTGATCCGTGACTGCTTTCATTCTCGGCGCAGCTCTCTCGAAGCGCTAAAAACCCCTGCGCCGTGTGTTTGAAGGAAAGATATGAAAGCGTGGTTTGGTGTCTTGGCCGTAGGGAGCATCTGTGTGTACATGTGTATGAAATATTTGATGATTTCTATGAAGATAAGACGGTTGCGGCATGTGCTGTGTGTGTGAGATATCAAAGTTTGAGAGGTGAGAGTGAGTGACTGTGGATTTGATAAGGCTTATGGGTTTCTGTCAGTCCATATCTGTCGGCTTTAATAAATGCGTGTGTGTGTGAGTAAACAAAGCCCGGAGCCGTTCGCGCCGCTTGAGTCACCTCTGAGCAAGAGAGGTCCGGTAAGCTGGCGCGAGCCTGGGACTCGTAACTCAACATGGCCCCCCGAGTTAGACAAGTCAGCTCATTTTGGCGATATAAATCATCATCCAGAACTGCTCAGACTCGACCGAGCTTCTGTAAAACACCTGCAAAAAAACCTGGTCTAAAAGAATGACAGGAAAAATGTGATTTCCAGTCGAATACATGTCAACCACACCTGATAAAAAGGCACAGATGCCAACAAACTGTTTTCTGTCTTGTTTGTGAGTGATTCCCAGGTTTTTGAATGCTGAAGTTTACAGAAAAGATTAGAATGCTCGTGTTTGTTGGAATTGCCGGGTTTGGTTCCGGAGCGCCGCTCGCTTGCTTGTTTTCCGCCTCGTTAGTCAGAAACAAGGAAACACGCAGCATTGTTTGCACCAACAAAGATACAGAGAAGACTTTTTCTCCTCCTAGGGACCCCATGAAATCGAAATTGGAGATTTGTGGCTTTTAGTGTGTGTTTGTTAGCTTTTAGGCTTGTGTACACTCTTAAAAATAATGACTTCTAAACAGGGTTTTTCACAGCGATTCTCCCAGGTTTTTGAATGCTGAAGTTTCTGAAGTTTACAGAAAAGATTAGAATGCTCGTGTTTGTTGGAATTGCCGGGTTTGGTTCTGGAGCGCCGCTCGCTTGCTTGTTTTCCGCCTCGTTAGTCAGAAACAAGGAAACACGCAGCATTGTTTGCACCAACAAAGATACAGAGAAGACTTTTTCTCCTCCTAGGGACCCCATGAAATCGAAATTGGAGATTTGTGGCTTTTAGTGTGTGTTTGTTAGCTTTTAGGCTTGTGTACACTCTTAAAAATAATGACTTCTAAACAGGGTTTTTCACAGCGATTCCGTAGAAGAATCATTTTGGGTTCCCCACAGAGCATTTCAGTTGAACAGTTCTTAAAGGAATAGTTCACACAAAATGTAAAATTCGCTGAACTTTTGACTCACCTTTAGGCCATTCAAGATGAAGATGAGTTTGTTTCTTCATTCATTTCTTACAAACACAGACCTTTCGCTTTGATGGACTATAGTGGATTACTTGTGGATTATTGTGATGTTTTTATCAGCTGTTTAGACTCTTATTCTGGCGGCACCCATTCACTGCAAAGGATCCATAGGTGAGCAAGTGATGTAATGCTACATTTCTTCAAATCTTTTCTGGAAGAACTTTTTAATAATCTAAAGAAACTTTTTTTCACTGTAAAGAACCTTTTGCGCAATGGAAAATTTCCATGGATGTTAAAAGTCCTTTGTGGAGCCATTGATGCCAATAAAGACGTTTTCGTGTATAATAAACTTTTAACAGATGCGTGTTTAAAATGTTCTTTTTATTTCTATCCTGGGAAAATGGACATCAAATACTATCTCTGACTAGCAAGTAGCAAATCCTAGTTTGGCCGTTTATCTTTAACCTTGTCATATGTGGGTGTTTCTACAACTTCAAACACTTTAATGTTGATTTTTATGAAAATGAACTGATTTTAACGTTCTCTTTTTTTCTTCTTTTTTTTGACACGAAGGTCATGTTCTTGGAAACTTTTGCTCATCACTTATTTTTGCTGCTTTTCAAATGCCTTTATGTGTAGTTTTTATTGTTTTACCCTCGTCCCAGAGCAGATTTAATCATCTAAACAAAGAGGATCATGTGGCACTGAAGACTAGAGTAATGATACTGACAATTCAGCTTTGCATCACAGGAATAAATTACATTTTAACATATATTCAAATAGAAAACCGTTCTTTTAATTTGTAATAATATTTCACAATATTACTGATTGCACTGTAAATTGTGAAATATTATTGCATTTCATCCGTGGGACTAGTGATGTGCCCTACCAAGTACACTCAAACAATAAAAGAGTATTAAAACTGCTGCAGGGACCCATAGCTAATGATTAGTGATATTTATTCCAAACACAACAATGATTGTTTAATGGCGATCGCTACAAAGATTGACTCTCACAGGCCCTCAGAGGAAGGACTAGGGTATCGTAGTGCGTATCATAATTATGAAGTAGATTATGGTGCTGATGAATCTGGTGACTATTATCACCGTGCCAGAGATAATGATAATCTGTGTTGCGTCTCTTTCAGAGGGCTTCGGCCTGTCTGTAGAGTGCCACGGCTTCCATCGGCCCTCCCTACAGATCCTCTCTTCAAAATCCACGCGATTAATATTTCATTTAAAGTTCAGAGCTTTCCGCATCCGTACGCAGCAAAATCACAGCTGAAAAATACAGCTCGGAGACACACAATACATCTTCCACCCTCTCCCTCCCACCCCTCCTACATGAATACTCACTCTCTGCCTTTCTGTCTTTCGCTCTCTCTGCCTCTTTTCCCTTTCGTTTGCCGGCTCTCCTGCTGCCGTTTCCTCTTTTGTTCTTTCTATCTCTCCCCTAATCTCTCCTCATCCCTTTCTCCTCCTCTGAATAATACCCAGTGTTAATACACTGTGCAAAGAAGCCATATTGTAATCCCACAGTGTGTTTCTGTGATCATCTTCTCTTGGCTGCACTCAGCTTTAATGAATGTTAGGAGTTATTAGCTGGCACAAACTGCCTCTGGTGAATCACACAGTCTCAGCCTTTGTTGTTTGCGTGATTCATTTTCTGTTCTGGAGCAAATTTGGCTCTTAAAAGAAGCAAGGAATCATCAGTGTCCTGCTTTATATTTCTATCACACTCTCTTTTTTGGATCTTTCTTATTCTGCCTCTCTGATATCCTCTTTCCAAAAGCATGTTTGGTGTGTCTGTCTATTTTTTATATTGTATTTTTATTTTATTTTGAATTTTTCTTAGATTTCATTTTTCATTTTATGTATTTTTTAGTGATTTTGTTTTGGTTATTTTATGTGCTTTTTTCATTTTTGTTGTTTTTAAATAGTAACCATAGCAACACATAAAACACTCGATCCAGTAAGCAACCACCCAAATCACCCTAGAAACCACATAAAAGTTAACTGAGAACCACTCAGAACTCTTTGGCAACACATTTGTTTTTGTTATGGTGATTGATCATGGTATAAGATCTGATGCGTGTCTCTCGTGTGAGATGAGAAACACTTTTCATTCTCTTATGGAATGCAGTAGATTGCCTGCGTTATTTGCGGTCTCTAATTAGGTTTAAACAGACTCAGGCAGGTTTTCTCTTTTTTAGAGTTTTATTTTTGGCCCGCGATATAGCTGCCGCACACGAAGACAGAAGAGCCGGTTATTAAACTGTCTTATAACTGCAGAAAAACTGTCTGTGAGAACAAAAGACAAGGCATGGCTTCCTTTGCGGTGTTTTTTTGTTTGTTTTGTTTTTTATAAAAGTCTAGTTTAGGATGGAGGTCAGATTGATTTGAAATGGCTATAGGTGGTTTGTATGAATGCCTTTTGCATATAATGAGATTAATGATGATGTTCTAATTTGAGTGTTTTTGCCTGATTATTTTCTACACCATCTGTTTCCTGCAGGTATGTGGTCATTTTCTGTCTCTGAACTGGCCATCCCCGGGGTGGAGATCGGTCGTCTGTCGGCAACAGATGCAGACCTGGGTGAAAACGCTCGGATGGATTTTATGATCGTGGACGGAGAGGCAGGGGACACCTTCAACATAACTGGATTGAACCAGGATGCTGTGATTTTGTTAAACAAGGTGGGAGTGGAGAAATGGAAATACCTACAGTAATGTTGTTTTCTTCCATACATTCCCAAATCAGAAGCAAATCCAATTTTATGCTGTATCTGACTCAAAACTGTTCAGTTGTTTGTCTTAACAGTAAAAAACGCACAAGTAGTGAATGAGTGAGCGGGTTCAGACACAGCATGTACTATATGAATATGCATATAAGCAAAGATAATAGCAAACTTTCCCGTTTTCTGTCCTCTTTGCCTATACAGACATTCTCTTACGTTGTTAGACATCGTATTGATGCTTTCATTACTATGGCAACCATTGTAGCTGCACCACATATGGATTACATTGACCGTCTAAACAAATAAATTCTATTTCATTACTTGCAAAATGACAGTATTAGTCTCAAAGGATGAATGTAGCAAATATGCAGCATTAGAAAAGCTATAGATTGGAGGATGGATAATTTTGAATGTGGCTAGTGAACAACTAGCAACTGCATAACAGCTGGTGCTATTTTAGTTTTATAGTAAAAACACGGTTTTTGATGGTAGCCATCCAAAACACCCTAGCAATCACATAGCAACACCTTGGCAACCACATAATGCACTAAAAATATCCTAGCAAATACTCTGCAACCACATATCAACACCCTGACAGCCACATGTCAATGTGTTAAAAACATTCAAAAAACAACTGCATAGCAACACCCTGGCAACCACCCAAAAACACTTAGAACACCCTTGCAAAAAACTAATAACATCCTTACACTCTAGCAACAGCATAGCCACAAATGGAAAACACTTAAAAACACCCTAGCAACCACCTAAAAATGCCCTAGTAAACACTCAGATCACTCTAGCAGCCACATAGCAACACCCTGGCAACCACACATAACATCCCAGCATCATGGGGGTTTTAGTCGGTTAAGCACAACTTACATTTCCATTAGAAAATTGTATCATTTTAAAAATAGAGTATTTGGATATTTTCAAATACAGGAATCTTAACAATGACTTTGAAATGGAAGGGAGAAAGACAGAAAAAATAATTAAATTAAAATAAAAAATTATATTAAAAACATCCCAATTCATCATTTTTAAACCAATGCATTTTTTAAATAATTAAAAATGTTTTCTGTTTATACAGATGAAAAATGTCAACCTATTTCAGTTAGCAACATTTCTAATTATCAATTATGTTCTAAAATGGCTAAAACTAAAACTAAAAACAAATTACACACGTTTTCCTATTTTCAAATATGGATATCTCAACAATGACCTATAAATAAAAGGAAGAAAGCAAGAAAAAATCCAATTAAAACTGAAAATTAAATTTAAATCATCCTCAAGTTATCATTCTGGTTTCTTTCATTTTACTTTTTGTATT
>NW_015652416.1:221120-224366 GCF_001515625.1 Sinocyclocheilus rhinocerous
AACTAAGGAAGCTTAGTAACTGATCCGTTTGTGGAACAAACATGAATTATTATGGACCAGAATATCACTCTTTTGACTTGATCCAGTAAGCAACCACCCAAATCACCCTAGAAACCACATAAAAGTTAACTGAGAACCACTCAGAACTCTTTGGCAACACATTTGTTTTTGTTATGGTGATTGATCATGGTATAAGATCTGATGCGTGTCTCTCGTGTGAGATGAGAAACACTTTTCATTCTCTTATGGAATGCAGTAGATTGCCTGCGTTATTTGCGGTCTCTAATTAGGTTTAAACAGACTCAGGCAGGTTTTCTCTTTTTTAGAGTTTTATTTTTGGCCCGCGATATAGCTGCCGCACACGAAGACAGAAGAGCCGGTTATTAAACTGTCTTATAACTGCAGAAAAACTGTCTGTGAGAACAAAAGACAAGGCATGGCTTCCTTTGCGGTGTTTTTTTGTTTGTTTTGTTTTTTATAAAAGTCTAGTTTAGGATAGAGGTCAGATTGATTTGAAATGGCTATAGGTGGTTTGTATGAATGCCTTTTGCATATAATGAGATTAATGATGATGTTCTAATTTGAGTGTTTTTGCCTGATTATTTTCTACACCATCTGTTTCCTGCAGGTATGTGGTCATTTTCTGTCTCTGAACTGGCCATCCCCGGGGTGGAGATCGGTCGTCTGTCGGCAACAGATGCAGACCTGGGTGAAAACGCTCGGATGGATTTTATGATCGTGGACGGAGAGGCAGGGGACACCTTCAACATAACTGGATTGAACCAGGATGCTGTGATTTTGTTAAACAAGGTGGGAGTGGAGAAATGGAAATACCTACAGTAATGTTGTTTTCTTCCATACATTCCCAAATCAGAAGCAAATCCAATTTTATGCTGTATCTGACTCAAAACTGTTCAGTTGTTTGTCTTAACAGTAAAAAACGCACAAGTAGTGAATGAGTGAGCGGGTTCAGACACAGCATGTACTATATGAATATGCATATAAGCAAAGATAATAGCAAACTTTCCCGTTTTCTGTCCTCTTTGCCTATACAGACATTCTCTTACGTTGTTAGACATCGTATTGATGCTTTCATTACTATGGCAACCATTGTAGCTGCACCACATATGGATTACATTGACCGTCTAAACAAATAAATTCTATTTCATTACTTGCAAAATGACAGTATTAGTCTCAAAGGATGAATGTAGCAAATATGCAGCATTAGAAAAGCTATAGATTGGAGGATGGATAATTTTGAATGTGGCTAGTGAACAACTAGCAACTGCATAACAGCTGGTGCTATTTTAGTTTTATAGTAAAAACACGGTTTTTGATGGTAGCCATCCAAAACACCCTAGCAATCACATAGCAACACCTTGGCAACCACATAATGCACTAAAAATATCCTAGCAAATACTCTGCAACCACATATCAACACCCTGACAGCCACATGTCAATGTGTTAAAAACATTCAAAAAACAACTGCATAGCAACACCCTGGCAACCACCCAAAAACACTTAGAACACCCTTGCAAAAAACTAATAACATCCTTACACTCTAGCAACAGCATAGCCACAAATGGAAAACACTTAAAAACACCCTAGCAACCACCTAAAAATGCCCTAGTAAACACTCAGATCACTCTAGCAGCCACATAGCAACACCCTGGCAACCACATAGCAATGGGCTAAAACAGTCTGAGCACCTTAACAACTGCATAGGAACACCCTGGCAACCCAAAGGTTGAATGTGACAAATATGCAGTGTTAGAAAAGCAGTGGATTGAGGGCTGGGCTCTATGCAAAACTCTAGCAACACGCTGACAACTACCCAGAGCACTCAAGCAACTGCATAGCAACACATTAAAAACACTCAGAACACTCAGCAACCACCTAGTAGTACCCTAGCAAATATGCAGAATACTCTAGCAACCACATAGCAACACCCTGGCAACACTCTGCTATTTTCCTCCGTTTGTGGTCGTTACATGCTCAGGGCTGGATTGGTAATCGGGCATACCGGGCATTTTCCCGGTGGGCCGACGCACTTAAGGGGCCGACAGAATGTTTTTTTGTTTTTTTGTTTTTTTTTTGCCGAAAACCATCACGCAGGGACAGCGAGCAGCCAGTGGCCCATTGGTTTGTCTCCTGTATTGACAGCGTAAACATCCAATCACAATGCGCTATAGACGGAGCGATGAAGTTTTTAATAAAACGTAAATACGTCCAATGCGATTTTTTAGCCAAGTCAAGTGTGTTCATAGAGGTTTCCATGGGCCAATGCGAATAAAGCTAGATTTAAATAAAAAAAGACGATATTGTCGGGCCTGACGTTTTATTCTTATCCAAAACCAGATGTGATATGAGTGTGATACATAGGCTACATACATACACTACCAGTCAACATTTTTTGAACAGTAAGAAAGATCCAATAGAAAGATCCAAAGATCAGCATTCATATGAAATAAAAAGCTTTTGTAACATTATACATATACCATTCAAAAGCTTAGAGTCAGTATTTTTATTGTATTTTTTTTGGGGGGGGGAAATGATAGAAATGCATACTTTTATTTAGCAAGGATGCTTTAAATTGATCAAAAGTGACGATAAAGACATTTATAATGTTACAAAAAAAATTAAATTTCAGATAAATGCTGTTCTTCTGAACTTTCTATTAATCAAAGAAACCTGAAAAATTCTACATTTGTATATAGGCTATGCTTGCCTATCTACACGGCCTGAAATTTGGTGTGAGGTTGCGGGTATTGTGTTAACTTCTGTAAGTGCCACGTTCGGTAAATTCCCACTCACTTATGAGACGCGCGATCTGCGCTGCCTCGTCTCTCTCTCGCGTGCGTTCTGCAGCGGTCACTTGGATAAGTCATTGTTGCTTGTTGAACTTGTTGACTTTTGATGAGTTTGAGCGCGTGATGCGCGCTGTGAAAAAGTGTGTTGGAAACACAAATTGAGGACCAATCTGCACCTTATTGATGACCCGTGGCTTTAATATACTGCATCTGTGCCAGCGTGTGATGCAATAAAACTGCAGCTTGTTAATAAACGTTTTTTTTATTTTTTTTATTTTTTTTTAAATCCATTTTATACAATCCGCCTTCATTTAGCAAGTGCACTCGCGCATAAACAATTTTCAAGTTCAACACTTTTTGTTCATTCAGTTGTGGATGCTGCTGATTCACCGAGACCGCCGCGGCTCAGCAAAGAGACATGCGTGTGTGTGTGTGT
>NW_015652416.1:225208-226790 GCF_001515625.1 Sinocyclocheilus rhinocerous
TCAATTGCGGTGTACAGTGTTTATTATGAGGGGGTAGAATCCACAGCTCAGTACTCACTACTCAATACTCATGAGTACTTTTAAATAGGCTACTCTTTTACTCTTACTGAAGTAGTTTTTTGGAAAAGTACTTTTACTCTACTCACACTACATTTTTTGGAAGGTAATGGTACTTTTAATTGAGTATATTTTTTCAGTACTCTTTCCACCACTGGCAACTACCCAGAGCACTCAAGCAACTGCATAGCCACACATTAAAAAACTCTGAACACCCTAGCAACCACCTAGCAAAACTCAGAATACTCTAGCAACCACATAGCAGCACCCTGGCAACCACAAGCCAGTGCACTAAAAATAAATACCCTAGTAACCCCATAACATACCAAAAACACTCTAAATGCTTATGAAGCTTCATAGCAACAGCCTGGGAACCACCAACAGTGCCTCAGTATTGTGGTAATACACTGGCAAGCATGACTTGTATTTTCCTTCAGAAAGTGAAATGCTTTAGTTGTATTTACGTTGTATTTATTCAGAATAGCGAAAGGGCAAAGTAAAAAGCAAAGCAATAACAAAGAAAGAAGTTCCAGCAGAATGAATCGCAAATGAGTTAAATTGACTCTGAGTTCAAATGTAAATGAGGATAATCTGCAGCGCAAATGTCTGCCAGTGAACATGCATATTAGCGCCGACGGAAAGAGAATTTAACCTGCGGCCCCCGGAGAGACCTCATCACAGCGCACACAGGCAGCTGTTATTTAAATACAAACTTCGCAGGGACTGAAAATGTGCATTTCATATAAAAGGACTTTGTGTGATGGTAAGTCACACGTAACTAATTGAAAAGAGAAAAGATTCCACCTTTTAGACTAATCAAAATAAGCAAACTGTAAAATGAATCGCAAGCTATTTTCTGCCCTGACAAGTGCTTATAAAGACAGATATGCATGTGCCTGTGTGTGAGTGAGAGATCTTTACCCAGCCGCTGAGCTCAATACTTCAATGACAGGTGTGTATGTGTGTGTGTGTGTGTGCTAGTTAAAGACACAGCCAGAATAAACAGAACAAGGAGAGACGCGTATAAAAAGAAAACAGGAAAGAGAAGGTTGCGAGGAACGAGATGAGTCAGAGACACGGGGGGAGGAGGAGAAAAGAGTGAATACGAAAAGCAAATTAGACAGAGGAAGAGCGCGGGGAGACTAATGCCGCTGAGTAACAAGGGAGGGGAAGCGCATGGAAATGTTGATTAACACATGGCTGTAGTTCAAGTGACAGAGCTTTCCATGTGTGTTAGTGGCTCTCAGTGCTGCTTATGCCCACTGCTCCACTGCACACCACTTCTACAGGCCTTACAGTACTCGATTATATATTTTGCAGCATTTTATTTTTCTCCTCAAGTCCACTTATACTTTTAGTTATGGCTCAGAGCTGTGACCCAAATCCTATGTCATGATATGATGAATTTTATTTTACAATAACAGTACGCATGATAGTTGTTTTGTCTGTAAATTCATAATGGTTTATGTGCTTTATCTATCTATCTATCTATCTATCTATCTATCTATCTATCTATCTATCTATC
>NW_015652416.1:226963-235445 GCF_001515625.1 Sinocyclocheilus rhinocerous
TTGTCTGTCTGTCTGTCTGTCTGTCTGTCTCTCTGTCTCTCTGTCTGTCTCTCAGTCTTTGTCTATCTATCTAATACGTTTTTATTGTTATTTAGTTTTGCAGCACTATTTTCCACTTTTTCTTTGACCCTTTGGCCAAAAACTACACACACATGCAAATGCAGATGTGAATTCTTGGCCAATGCATTTCAAGCTCACATTTTGGAATGCAGCAATGCATGAAATTGAGCTTCAGTAGCCAGAAGCATTCGCTACTGCACCTTTAAATTCTCTGTATGTTTTGTAAATACGGTTGGTCATACTGTATGTTCTCATGTCATTCTCATTTTCCTTGACGTCTAGGGTTGGGTATCGTTTGAATTTTATCAATTCCGATTCTGCTTATCGATTCCGATTTTTTTTCGATTCCCAGTTTCGATTCCAATGTGATTAAATAATGATATCAAGCATTTATCCTGTGTCTCTTATTTGCAAACCATTTATTGGAGTTGAATACCATGAACAAAAATCAACAGACTACATTAAAACTGGACTCTTTAAGAGCTGTTTGTGTGCAAAATAGAACTGCATGATTCTGAATAAATTGAGACAGATGAACAGATGAACCAAGTGATCACAACATTGATCGCACACGTCAAAGGTTGAAGAATGAAACAGACGAATCATTGTAATTTAGGAATAGAATCACGTTGGTGTTTGAATCGTGCTCGCAATCTTTAACGATCTATTAAATTCAAGTGCTTTGTCATGTTGGTGGTGACACCTCTCTTGCAACATGTTTAGCTATCACAGATATCATACTTAGCTTTTTTGGCTTCTGATCGCAAATGCAGCCAAACTTTGGAGCGCTTAGATTAGCGAGCAAGGTCCTGGCAGATCGCTAGGTCCGGTCCTCACAGATGAAGAAAATAAAAGCGCATAGGAATCGATAGGCGGAATCGAAATTTTAATTTGACAACAAGCAGTGGATTCCCGACCTTAAGTATCCGATTCTGGAATCGGAATCAAATGTAAAAATATTAATTAGATATGTAATATTAAATACAGTGTTGGGGAAAGTTACTTTTAAAAGTAATGCATTACAATATTGCGTTACTTCCTACAAAAGTAACTAATTACGTTACTTAGTTAATTTTTATGGAAAATAATGTGTTACGTTACTTTTGAGTTACTTTTTAAATCTGGGCAGGGCTTGCTTGTTTGTTTTTAATATAAAAAAGTTCTTCTTTTACAAATGTAAAAGCCCTTTTCACAACAGAAGTGAAATGAATACGTCTCAGGCTGAAGGAAATGCAAATTCACGTCTGTACAGTAGAGGGTGCAGCTCAAACAAATCGCATGAAGAATGTGATGCAGGAGAATAAAGTTCAACACTATTCAGCAATAACAAAAATGAAACAAATGTGTCATTTTTGCTTATTAGTATGGTTGAATTAGATCATCGAAGGTCAGTAGCAAAGACATTGGTTAATAAAATGGGATTAAATACATAAATGATATTTGTCTTATTTAACATATTTAATTATTGCAGGTTTATATAATATTCTGAGTTTGCATTTGACTGTTTTTATTCATTTTGAGGAATACTGAATCTGTTTTTGTGCAGTGAGAAGAGTAAATAATGTTCATATTTAGTCTAGAACTACAGTAACATCACAGCGCACACAACGCCTCTGCACTTACTCCCGATTTCTCTCAACATGGCAACACGAGAGCTGTCAGTCAAGACATGGGAAACAAAGTAACTTGCGTTACTTATTTGAAAAGGTAACTCAGATATTTCCTTCTAAATTAAAAAGTAATGCGTTACTTTACTAGTTACTTGAAAAAAGTAATCTGATTACGTAACTTGCGTTACTTGTAATGTGTTACAACACTGACAACAAGTATCCGATTCCTGACCTGAAGTATCCGATTCTAGAATTGGAATCGATTTTCGATTCCCAACCCTATTGTTGCCTCCCTTAAAGTCAACATGACATGAAAAAATTGACCCCATTTACTTTCTTGACAGGCTCGTAATATCGGTCCTGTTATTTTACATCACTTGCATCTTCTGACACTTTGATTGTGGACACCTACGGTTCTTCAATGTCATCGTGTCCAGCGTCAGAAGTGCATCCACAACCCCTAATACAGTTCTGAAGCGGTTATCGATGTTAATATAACCACATCCATGACTTCCTTCCGTCTTAATACCAGCAGAGCAAGCCCTGCAGTCGTTTAAGTTATGAAGAGCTGAAACCC
Source organism: Sinocyclocheilus rhinocerous (assembly GCF_001515625.1). NCBI lineage: Eukaryota > Metazoa > Chordata > Actinopteri > Cypriniformes > Cyprinidae > Sinocyclocheilus > Sinocyclocheilus rhinocerous. The sequence goes on from NW_015652416.1 coordinate 229,211, forward strand.
AGACACATTGCTTTTTTTGACGCTTTATATGGTTTTTTTTTGTAATCTACTGAGGTGCAGAGATGAAAAAGGAGTGAACGTGGGAGTTTCAGCATCTCACTGAAATGAAAAGATATTTTAGAGCACCTTCCTGGTGCCAAAACACAGTAAAACAAATGCTGGTGTATGTGAGTTTCACTAAAGTAATGTTTTATGAGGAAGTGTTTTTTATCTTGAACACCAGGCCGTGGACTACGAGAGGCGAAGCACCTACTCTCTCGCGGTGGAGGTGCAAAACCCAAACGTGGACTCGCGGTTCCTCAGACGAGGTCCGTTCAAGGACCGGGCAATGGTGCGCATCACGGTTCTGAACGCAGACGAGCCGCCGAAATTCTCCCGCTCGCGGTACCGGCTGGATGTGTCGGAAAACTGCCCTCCGGCATGCGTGGTGGGAAGAGTGGCCGCCGTGGACCCGGATACAGGCCTCAGTAACAACATCAAGTAAACACTATTTTTTCACCTTGTTTATGCAATATGACTTGCTTTTATCTAGTCATACATACATGTATGGGTGAATCTCACAAGAACACATTGGTCACTCCAAAATCAATGCAAACGTATTTTCTATACAGAAAATGAGTTCGTTTATTTGCTTTGTTTTTAGGAGAGTCCCATTATTTTGCATTGTGACCTTTTCATGATAATGAAGCGAATCACCCCCAAATTCTTATTGCCATAATGTATTATTTATTTATTTATTTTTTTTCATTATTCTTAATGTTGATGCTCAGATCTAATTTCTTTAATATGGTAATTTTGCAATGTTTTTAATTAAAATTTATCAGCATAATTTAAAGGCAGCACATATTAAGCAAATACTACTATGTGTTTCTTCAGATGCGGCTACTTTTATATGCCAGGGACTTTTGAAGGCCACATTAAAACAGAAAATTACATTTTGGAAACATTTTTAGCATGTCCTTCAAATTTAGCATGTCCCTGTTTTCAAATTAATTTTATTTATATACTTTTTTTTATTATTTACCATATAAGTTCCAGACCCAGACTTTTAATTTTTGACTTCAAAAATATGAAAATTAATGATTGAAAAATGTATTCTTTTAAAACCAGATCTAAACAAAGAGCCATATCTATATTTGTTAATTTTATAAATTATGACTACCAAGGCATTAGTAAAGAGCTTGAGATAAAATATGAAACATGTACAAAGAAAAATATATTTTAAAACAGAATATTTTAGTGTGCATTATTTCCAGTTAAGATGTAATTTTGTCAAATTATGCAAAAATAAAAGTGTGTAATAATAGGAGTGAAAATAATATTTCATTGTATTTAGGACAAAATTAAATTTTTTAATTTAGGAGTTTATTTAGGATAATGATTATACAAACAAAATGTAATTACCACCATAGATTGAGACTGTGTGTGTGTGTGTGTGTGTACCTGTTTTTCTATTCTGGTGAGGACTTAAACCTGAATACACACAGACTCATGGGGACTCGTGTCACGGTGGGGACCTAAATTGAGGTCCCCACGGGTAAACAAGCTAATAAATCACAGAATGAAGTTTTTTGAAAATTTAAAAATGCAGAAAGTTTCCTGTGAGGGGTAGGTTTAGGGGCAGGGTTGGTGTAGGGCAATAGAATATACGGTCTGTACAGTATAAAAACCATTACACCTATGGAGAGTCCCCACAAGGATAGCTGACCAGACGTGTGTGTGTGTGTGTAGTAATGTTTTTAATATACTGTAATGTTTTTTACAGTTCTCTTATGCTCATATAGGCTGCATTTATTTGATCGAAAATACAGAAAAATACAGTAATATTGTAAAATATTATTACAATTTAAAATAACTGTTTTCTATTTTAATCTAACAATATGAGTCTTTATTATCACCTTTTATCAATTTAACACATCCCTGCTGGATAAAAATATTAATTTCTTTCAAAATAAATACTGACCCCGAACCTTTGAACTGTAGCGTATATTGTTACAAAAGATTTCTACTTTGAATAAATGCTTTTCTTTTTTAACTTTTTATTCCTTAAAGAATCCTGAAAAAAATCATCACGGGGTCCAAAAAAATATTAAGCAGCACAACTGTTTTCAAGCAGCAAATCAGCATATTAGAATGATTTCTGAAGGATCATGTGACACTGAAGACTGGAGTAATGATGCTGAAAATTCAGCATTGTCATCACATAGATTCCTTGATTTTGGGGTGAAATATCACAAGGACATCGTCTTAACAGGTTTTTGTGAGTTTTACCCACACAGCACATACAGTTTTTACATTATTAGTTAAAAAAACTCATATTGCATCATGTTTCTGTCTGCCAGGGGAAGCATGTGGGCTGTTTCCACTTAACCTGCTCCGTTTCACTTGCTTAACTGGCTTATTGATGCACTGGATCCTTTATATCTTCTAATCTGTCTGCCCTCCTTCTTTTATTCCTGTCCATTTCTTCTCAGGTACTCAATTGATCCCGAGTCGGACCCCGAGGCGCTGTTCCGTATCGCCTCTGACAATGGCCTCATCACCACCACCGTGGAATTGGATCGGGAACAGGAGCAATGGCATAACATTACCGTCATCGCCACACAGAGAGGTACCAGAACTCCTCTGCACCGCCGCTGCCCTTAAAGGCACATCGCATCAATTCTGAGCGCCTGACAATTTCACACAGGTAGCAGCGTGTAATCGGCCCACAGGAAGGCTATTACTTCTGTGGCGGCCGTGGACATGAAAGCTCATGGCAGAGACACGCGCGGACAGAAGTGGAAGAGAAAGGGATAATACTGTAGAATGAAAAGTGGAATTGCTTTTGAGTCCGGTCCACCCCAGCTCAAGGTCGCCTGTTTGTGCTTCCCGTTGGCCCTCGTAAAACACTATCTTGCATCCTCAGAAGTCACTCTGAGTCTTTAGTGGATTTGTTCAGCTTATATTCAGTAATTACTTTCATATTAGACAGACGCTCTGAGTGCGATAAGTGTGCTTCTGTTATGGCTTTATGTAATGTCATGAACATCAGATGACGTTCGGGCCACTTCTGCTCGTGATGTAACGTTATGTCCCAAAAGAGCAAAGAGCGTATGGAGAACAGTAAGGAGACAGATTGGAGTTAACTTCTGTTTCATGGTCAGTAAGATTTAGCTGACCTACTTGCGGCTTAAAAGCTTTTGATTTCTAACTTTCTTTGCTTTTTATTTATATATATATATTTTTCTGTTTCTTAGACAGCCCCAACCAAGTCACCAGGGTAGCGGTTGCCATAGAGACGCTGGACCTCAATGACAACGCCCCCGAGCTGGACCGACAATACAACACGGCCGTGTGCGACTCCAGCGCTGCTGGACAGGTCGGTGATCTTTGACCCTTTAAAGCCTGCAGAGGAAAGAGTCTGTGAATAATGAAGCACGGTCCGCTTTAAAAGATTATTGTGGCCAAGAAGCATCCACAATGGAAGACAACCAGACAGAAATTATGTGCAATTTGTGTGGGAAAAATGAGATACTCGAAAAAATTCAAATACAATTTATTAAAAAAATATAAAATAAAATATATAAAAATAAATATGAAACAAACACATAAATACATTTATTAAAATAACTGCGGTATACCTCTCATTTGTTTTTGTCTTTGGGTTAAAAAAAAATGGAAGACAACCAGACAGAATTTATGTGCAATTTGTGTTTAGATTAGCTGAAATAAATGATATAAAAATAAAGTAAAATATATACAAATATAAAATAAATTACAAAAATAAAACATTGTTAAAATAAACAGCAGTACCTCACAAGTGTTTGCATTAGTTTAATTTATTTATTGTTTGTTTGTATTATTGTTATTATTATTTGTATTTATTTATGTATTTATTTGCACATTGGTGTTTTATCATTGGGTTGTATAAAATTATGAATGGATGTTGTCTCTTGTCATATTGCTTTTATATTAAACAAAAAACTATTTGTGAATAATAATAATTATAATGATAATAATAATAATTTATTGGACATTTTATTTGGGCTGTGTGCCTAGCAACACTTCTTAACCACATTAAAATTTATAATACATGTCATCTTGTGTCATATTGGTTTTAGAATACGGTGGCAAAAGCAATATGATAAACACACACACACACACACACACACACACAGACACAGAAAACATGTTGAATATATTGGAAAAAACTATTCTTCTTCCAAGTAATATAAATGACTGAGATGCTTGATCCTGATTGGTCAATGGCAGCATTCTGTATTAAAATATTAAAGTAAAAAAAAAAAAATGTATATAACAATTCAATAAAATATATAAAATAAAATATTAAATATAAAATAAAAAGATGGGAAAATAATAGACAATAAAAAACAAGAAGAATAAAATTATTCAAATAAACAGTAGTATACCTCTTAAGTATTTGTGAATATTATTAATAATAATTATAATTTGTTGCACATTGGTTTGTGTGCTTAACAACAGCCCACAGCAAAATTACTAATGCATGTCGTCTCTTGTCATATTGGCAAAGCAATTTAATAAAAGACACCAGTGTTCAATAATAAACAATTCTTCTGGAATAAACAAATCTGAGATGCTTATTTCTGATTGGTCAATAGCAGCATTCTGCAATAAAGTAATATATTGCATAATTAATCGCTGCTCCAGGCAACTGATTTCCTACAATAGCTGTGGCATATTCAAATCATTTACTTTCCCATCATGATTGCATGTCCATTGAATATTTATGTGGCAAGTAGCCACATAATAAGTAGAATTATGTGCAGTCAGCTGGACGTTTATGCTCAATAAATCCCTTCACCTATTTCTGATCACTCTGTCAGGGTTTATTTTACAATACTCATCAGCTGACCGATCAATTATATTACTTTCTGCATTTCTGAGGGAAAAGTGACCCTGCATGCTACGCTTTAAATAGATTCGTTCACCAAAGGCATTTCAGAAAAGCAGATTTCTATAAGCGACTGATATTGACGCAGTGCACAGTGAGTCGGCCCAAACATGACGTGGCGTGTTAGACTGCTAATCCTTTATCCGTTCAACAGCAGAAAACTGTCTTATTTGCGCAAATCACCGTATCAGTCTTTCTTCATTTGCGTTTCAGGTGGTGCAGGTGATTCGAGTGACGGATAAAGACCAAAGCAGCCACAACTCTCCTATCCACTTCAGCATTCCCGCAGAGTCCAGCAGCGCGCTCAACTTCTCCATCAGAGAGAGGGGAGGTGCGCTCGCTTCTCCTGTCATCCATCCGTCTTTTCTTCCCCATCAGTTTTCCTCATCTCCCTCCCGGTCTCTGTCCAGACATATATCCTCCTTCATTACGCTCATCCATTTATCTTTTTTGTCACATTCTACTCCGGTGAACACGGCAAACTCCCTTCTCTGTGCTCCGGCAATCCGTTCCTTCGTTTCGCTCATTTGTCCTGTCCGCCGCTTCAATCTGCTGATTTCTAATTTGCTTTCAGGAATGGCTCACCCCAAAATTAAAATGTATTCATCATTCATGTCTGAATAAACCCGTATGCTGTTATTTTTGCAGTGGAACACAAAAACAGAAATGAGGAAGTCTTGAGTAAAGAAGATATCTCCATAATATATTATAGACAAAACTAATTATAGTTTTTATAATATATTATTTATTTTTCAATTATAATTTATAAATGTAAGCTATATAAATGTTTGTATATATGTGTGTATTATTATTATTATTGTGTGTATAGATATGTTATAAAAATTTTATATTTATTATAATTTATATTTATTAAATATTAAATTTATGATTATTATATTATGAAGAACATATACATATTTATTATAATATTATAAATATAAGCTATATAAATGTGTGTATGTATTACTATTGTGTGTGTATAGATTTTATAAAAATGTTATATTTATTATGATTATAGATTTTTTTATTATTAATTATGATATTACTAAGAACATATATTTTTTTTCATATGTATTATATTATTATATATTTGTTATATGAAATGATCTGGGCTGCGTTTCCCGAAACCTTCTTAACGCTACGTCGTTCGTAAGTTATACCTTAAGTTGTACCTTCACGTTAATACGTGTTTCCCGAAGTGTTCTTAGTTAAGTATACCTTCCGTAAGTCATTCGTTCGTAAGGTTAGTCTGGACCCTTCTTAGCTATACCTTATCGCTGTTCACAGTTCACTCCGCTAGTGGCCACCACTGTGCAAAAA
>NW_015652416.1:238827-271374 GCF_001515625.1 Sinocyclocheilus rhinocerous
ACTTTACCCGCTCTATAACGCAGTGAAAGAGCTCCTGTATTGAACAATCGATTCTCGAGCCATCGATATCAACCTATTCAGCACCACCACCATGGACAGTACCTGCTAACGTCGCACGCAAGAAGGTTTACCTTAAGCAACATCCTAAGGTATAGTTCGGGGAACACGCCTAGAACAGGTATACCTTTAGTTAAGATATACCTTTAGAGTCTTCGTAGCGAGCTAAGAGACAACGTTATCGGGAAACGCTGCCCTGTTCCTCACACTTGGAATAGAATAGAACAGAACAGAATAAAATATAGAATAATAGAATATGAATTTAATATATATATATATATACATTTTATTTTATATCACATTTATACTTATTTAATATGTCTATCTTTTCCTTAGCACATAAGTGTCTCTCTCTCTCGCCATAGAATATAATTACAGTTATTTATTTGCTTAATAAATGTTGCAAAAATCTTGTTCCTTTATTTTTTTCTCGTAATGTGTCACATGACTGATGCCTTTTTATGTTATTAATTTCTTTTGTTTCCAGACCACACAGCGAGTCTGGTGCTATTGTCGTCCCTGAAGGCTCTTCCTCGCTCTTCCTCTTTACCTACTCTAAAAATACCCATAATGCTCCGTGACGGTGCGTCAGACCTCAGCAGCACAGGAACGATTACCGTTACGGTGTGTCCATGCCAAAACGGAGGCATGTGGGCGGAAGAACGAAAACAACAAACGGACGAGAAGGATAAAGCGTCTGTGCCGGACTGGGAGAGGCAGGCGGTGTGTTTGCCTTCACCGTCAAACTCCCCGCTCCTGGGCGTCAGCTCGGCCGCCATGCTGGCCATCCTGACCTGTGCGTCCACTCTGCTGGGTCAGTTCTGCTTTTCAGTCCGTTTCGTCAGGTTTTGGGATTGCTGCTCGCCCTTCGCTCCGCCTCTATACCCAGCTGGTTTAATGATGTGTTGTTGCTACATCTGTCCATCACTCCCTGTCTTCATCCACCATTGCCTCCTGGCCTGTCTTCAAATTGCAACTTTTCTTCCATATATGTGTGTGTTTTTTTTTTGGGTCGTTCAAACTTTCCGCCGACCTGCCTCGTTGTTTCTCCTCCGTTTGTCAGTTGGATTTGCTAATGAACGTGTTTGGGTTTTATTTCTGCACTAAGTCACTCATCATAAACCGCAGTTGATGCTGAGGGCATCGTATGGCATTTCGAGATTGCGGAACAAGCCACCCTCAAGGTTCCCCAAATGACATTGAACACTCCAACTTTACTAAAAAAGTCAGTGAGAGGTGGAATAGGCATTTTCTACAAATACACTTTGGGGTCTTACAGTGTAGACATATTGCAACATAATTTCCCTCACTGTTTCACCTGCACATAAAAGGGTAGTTTTTTAAGTAAACAAATATATACTGTTTTAAAGCCACATTTTCTTTGATTTTTTTTCTTTTTAAACATTTTGAAGTCAGCCTTTCATGGGCGCCTGCTAAAATGCTCCACAAACTTCCTTTCTGCATCTTAAATTAGTTGTTGTTAACTGGTTAACTTTATCTAACTTGGCTTTACAGAAAATTATGAAAATATGGCAACTCTGTATCATAATGGAAATATTGCCTGAAATTGGAAGTGCATTAATGTGTTTTCTCACTGGGAAGTTTATAGATATTGGCCTTAGTTATAATATTACAGTTTTTTTTGGAAGTGTTTACCATGATATAATTGCATTTCTGCAAAAATAACGCAATTATCATTTGTATTTTGTTTTCTTTTCAGACAAAAATGAAAAATTAACAGTGAGGGGGGAAAAAAGCATTTAGGAGACACACTGAAAAGCATTAATAATGATTCACTACATTTTAGTTTTCAGTTTAAATGAATAAATATTAATTTAGTTAAAGGAGTTGGAGTAATTTTGAATCATTTTTAAGAAACTAGTTTTTGGACCATTTTCCATTGCAGTAAAGTGTTCAAGTGTTGCCATATCGCAATGTTAACCACCATTTAAAAACTTTTTTTCCAAAAATATTTAAATTCATTCATTCATTCATTGTTATTACAGCTATTTTAAAACCGACAGTTTGTTATACTAGTTTTTCTTTTATGGTTAAATGTTAAAGGATTATGCTTTTAGGAACGATACTGAAAAAAACTCTTGATAATTATTAGTTTAATTTTAGTTTTGAATTTGATTAAAGAAATAATAATTTAAAAATTAAAAAGTTAATAAGAAACTAGTTTTTGGATCATTTCCATTGACAGTGTTTTGCTAGACAACAATATTTCCTTTCAGTCTTTTTATGTATAAAAATTGAAAGAGATGTTCCAAGTGCACACATTTTTCATAGGGAAAACCTGTGAACTGCTATTTAATATGAAATCAGTCTAGCAAGAGAAATATATCGTTTTAAACACATTAAATGTCAGTGTAATGTCCAAAGGTTGAACAAACAAGAATCTGTCCATTTTGTACCCTATTCATGAAAAGTGGCATTAACTTCCTGTCATTTTCTCTCGCTCTGTTTTGTTCGAAAGTGGTGGCGGCGCTCTCGCTATCGTTGCGAAGGCAGAAACGGGACACTCAGTCTCCTGTGGAGGATGATGAGATCAGGGAGAACATCATCACATATGATGACGAGGGAGGCGGCGAGGCGGACACGGCCGCTTTCGATATCGCGACCCTGAAGAGCGCCCCCCAGAGCATGCGCAGGGCACAGCGGCTTCAGGACAGCAAGAATATGTGAGTGTGTTTGTGTGTTTACAATGACTTTGATGTTCACATAAATAGACATCTCATTTCATCATTTGAATCTCCCAGGTTTATTGCTGGCACTATCTGATCTTTTAAATCATATGTCATTTCTTGACATTTGGCTTAGAAAATGCCATATTATATTAATAGCCCATGTGAATCATTCAGCTTGAATATAAGCTGACATTCACCAAAAACACAAACTGGTGTATCTTCCTCTCGAATCTCTGGTTACTCTGAATACGTTCAGTCACTCTAAATGATGTTAAATGTATATCTGATTAATGAGGGCTCTGTACACAGGAGTGTGTGTGGTTTAATGAGCCTTCACAATGCAAATCTGACAGCTGTTTCAGTGCAAAATTCATCTAGTTAATATTTATGCCGTTCAAACCCACTCTGTGATCTAGTCCTCTATCCATCATATTCCTGTTTGATGTCATTGTAATACTCCTGGGCAGGTTGGTGAAATACTTCACACGCAACTATTTTTAAAGACACAACTGACTGTTTTTGAATCGTTGCATTGGGAGTTTCCACTGGGAGTACAACAAATCTTTTAATCAAACAACTTTTTTGGTAACTTAGAAATATCTGGTTTATCTGGTTTTGGTGCAAAAGTTGCAAGGAATGTGGTTTTCTTTTAAAAGCCCAATGAAATGCTCAGATCTGCAGTTTTCCCAAATTTGGTGATGTATTTCATAATTAAACAGAAGGTTTTTTTTATTTTTAATGTTTATGTAATTGATTACTATCTTAAAGGCGTAACTTTGGAAGCTCATTTCTTGCCACAAAAATGTATTGTAAATCATAATTGACATATTTGACATAAAAAAAATCAAAATTATGAGATACTAAGTCATAATTATAAGATAAAGTCTAAATTGTAAGATGCTAAGACATAATTTGAGATTAAAAAGTTGAAATTTTGACAAAAAGTTATAGTTATGACATGTTAAACATATGAGACACTAACATAATTATGAGATAAAAAGCCAAAATTGAGATATTAAGTCATAATTATGAGGTAAAAGTTAAAATCATGACATGCTTAAGTAATAATTGAGGAAAAGATGAAATGATGAGATACTAAGTCAAAATTTTGAGATAAATATGATGTCCTAAGTAATAATAGAGGAAAAGGTTAAAATTATGAGATACTAATTATGAGATAAACGATGCACAATTATCAAGATATTAGAGATACAAAGTCATAATTATGAGATATCACAATTTCCACAAATTTGCACCAAATCAGCGTAAAGTCATAATTATGAGATAGAAGTGAACATTGACAAAAAGTAATGTCAAAAATATGAGACAATAAGTCACAATTTTGAGCAATTATGAGATACTAAGTCGAAATTTTGACATACTATGGAAAATATCTAAATTATGAAATTATAAGTCATAATTATGAGTTAAAAAGTTAACTTTCTCATAATTTTGACATTTTGTGTCATATTTTTGACGTATGTTATAATCATAATTAACTTAAACATGATTTTTTTTCTTATGTGGCTGAAATAGGCTTCTATACTTAACCATTAAACTAATTAATCCATTTAGATTCCTAATTTCTATTTTATTATAACAGGTATTCTCAGGATAACTTGGACAACATCAGAACCTTCAGTTGGAGTCAGAGTTTGGGTTTGGACCCGCGCCGTCCCGTCTCTGCACCCCTCTACGGACGGTACTGCTACAGCATCCAGACCCTTCCAGCTTCGAGAAACAGACTTGGCCCATTCAACTCCAGGCTGGATCTCGCCAAACTGGCATACGTTCTTCCCGGCAGCCAAGGCCAGGCAGGCGGCCCTTTAGAATCCGGTTCTGTATTTATCGGCAAGAGCAGGGATGGATCAAAACATAAAAGAGCAGACGGATCCACCGACAGCATTCCGAAAGAGAGCGAGACAGGAAGTGAGGTCATCTCTGAGAGCCACACACTCAGCCGGGATCAGGTATCCTTCCTGCCACAAACTATTTATCACATTACAATTGTATAGAGCGCAACAGATGGGTTCTGGGAGTGAAAATCCCATATATTGTCTCCATAAACAAATCGATTTTTAATTATAATTTATAAACTTACCTATACAGACCTACTATGACATCTGAGTATCACGGTCGGCACTTTTGACAACACTACATCTGAGGTTGGTTAGCGCTGAGATGTGCTTCTTTCAAAGCCACAAATCAGTGTGAATTCAACTTAATTTCCACCATAGATCCACCAATCACAGAGGCTGCTGTTGCTAAAGTATGTAAATGAAGTTTGTAGCAAATGAGCTCATTAGTGGCCAATAGTGAGTCAGTTTCCTATCTCAAACTATGTATATTATATTTGTATTTTCTAAATATTTGCAATAGCCATAAAATATACTGTTTTGTAGTTATAATACATTACTAAACATCAATACATTTATTTATTTACATCATGCACATTTCTTCTTGATAAGTAGTTTTTAATGTTGCCTTCATTTAAAAAAAAATTTAATTCCTGTGGAGGAAATGAATAAGAAAATCTTTGCTCTCTTTATCATCTGATTTTTAAATCTTCATGTTATGTTAAAATATTTATATTGTCTTTAAATCTGAGATCCCATATGAATGCATTGACTATTGAGGATGCAATAAATTGATCAAAAGTGACAGTAAAGACATTTATAATGTTACAAAAGATTTCTATTTCAAATATCAAATAAATGCTGTTTTTTACATTTTCTATTCATCAGAGAATCCTGAAAAAAAAATGGACAGTGAAAATGTCACTTAATGTCAAAAAAATCTAATTTAAAAATGTTGTTTCTTCAGTAGAACACAAAGAAAGATTTTTAACTCAAACTGTTGCAGTCTGTCAGTCATATAATGGAGGTGAATGGGAATCACGGCTTTGAGAGTCAAAAAAACATACACAAACAAAACCAAATTAAACCCTGCGGCTCGTGACGATACACTGATGTGTAAAGACACGAAACGATCGGTCTGTGCAAGAAACTGAACAGTATTTGTATCGTTTTTTACCTCTGATTTACTGCAATGTCCGAACTGTCCTGAGCGCATCCTGAGCGTGTTCGCGTCTTCTTCTTGCTTTATGGCGGATCGCAGACTTATTAGGAGTGTCAATGGTCCATTTGAGAGATAGGTGGCGGTAATGCACTTATAAGTCTGTGATCCGCTGTAAAGCAAGAAAAAGAAGAAGACGGTTCATGCGCCGACTGAAGAAGACGCGAACGCACTCAGGATGCGCTCAGGAATTCACTTCCATTATATGACTGACAGACTGCAACGGTTTGAGTTAAAAATCTTAGTTTGCGTTCTACTGAAGAAACAAAGTCACCTACATCTTGGATGCCCTGGGGGTAAGCAGATAAACATCAAATTTTCATTTTTGGGTGAACTATCCCTTTAATGATTTCTGAGGGATCATGTGACACTGAAGACTGGAGTAAAATTATGCTAAAAAATTCTGCTTTGCATCACAGGAATAAATTACACTTTACAATATATACAAATAAAAGAACAATTATTTGAAATTGTAATTATATTTCACAATATTACTGTTTTTACAGTAGTTTTGATCAAATAAATGCAGCCTTCGTAAGCATGAGAGATTTTTTCAAAACCACCCCTAAACTATTGAGCTATTAAATGGCCTGATCATGTTCTTCACTGTTTTCTGTGTTTTCTCTCTCAGTCTGTGCATTCGGACCAGGTTCTGTTCGTGAAGGGCTAGACGACTCCACCCCCGCCTCGGCTTTGGACAAGAACGGGGACGTTCCGCTCATCAGCACCAGCCAGAGCTCAATCAGCCTGGGCACGACGGAGATGCCGTTCAGAACGATGGAAGGTACTTTGCTGAGGCGCGGCGGAGGGATACCTTTGACCGGGACGACACTTGTTTACACGGAAGCTGCTGGACTAATGGGCTTGTACGGGGTGGGCGGGCAGAACTATGTGCCACACATAGTGATGCCCCTCCCTGGAGGGGCGGGGCTATATGAAAAAGGCTGGGACTTGGGGAATGGGAAGGTTGGCCAAGCGAACTCTGAAAAGGCAGGCGCGGATTCGTTGACAAATCGTATGGGCGATTTCCTGCAGCACCGTTTAGCCCTGGTGACCTCTGACCCCATGCAGCCACCATACGACTCGCTGCAGACATACGGATTGGAGGGGGGCGGCTCACAGGCCACGTCTCTCAGCTCGCTCGAAAGCGAGGCCGAAAAAGATACAGAGGGACAGAAACACAGATTTGAGGAGTGGGGACCCAAGTTCGACAGGTTGCTTGATATTTTCAGGGAGCGAGCGAAAGAAAAAGAGGATAACGAAAAACACCAGGGTGAGCATTTAAAAGAAGAACATCTGGAAGAGGAAATGAACAAGACAGAAGATGAGAGTGAGACAGAAACGAGAAAAGAGGATGAAAAAACTGATCTGAACGAGACACAGCGGGCCGAGGAGGAATAGACTGAAGAATTGGAAGCAATGCACTAAAGAGGAAATGGGAGTAATGAGGGAGGATGTGATGTCACATCGTGAGCTTTCAAAAGCAATAAGTGCTGAAAGGAGCCAATGAGCACAATCTGGACAAAGAGAATTTTATATGGACTTGCCAAAAACCAGTATGGCAGTGTTTTAGAGGAGCAGAGAGTCTTATGTAAGTCACTCGCGTTCATTTGATGTCCAGCCACACACACACTGCTTACGTTGTAAAATACAAACGTCATCTTTATCTAAATCTTTTACTTACTTCTCAGATTTTCAATGTGGTCTCAGACTTTTATAGCCAGGATTAACATAGTGATCAGATCACCAGTTGTTATGGTCTCACGATGTGAAAAAGATGACAGACATGGCTTTCTTACAATCTGCTTGATTGATTTAATCAACAGTATCTGATTATTTATCAAATATCAGATTCACCGCTGGAATTTTAGTATTATTTATATAATTTAATGTTAATTTAATTTAAATAAATAAATATTAATTAATTGTATCTTTTTTTTTTTATGTTTTCAGCTTTTATTTGATTTTAGCTTAATTGTTATTAATTTTGTTTTAAGATTTTTCCAATTTTATTTGTGATTAAATATATCACAAATAAAATACAAAATAAAAGTTTGTGTTTACATAATATATGTGTGTACTGTATATATTTATATGTATATAAATACATACACATATATGTATATATTTAAGAAATTGTAATATTTATATTTATAAATCATACATACAAACACATATATACATACACAAACACACACACACACACACACATATATATATATATGTATGTATGTATGTGCATTTATATACATATAAATAATTACATTTATTTCTATTTCAGATGTAGTTTTTGTAATTTTAGTACCTAAACTTTTTTTTTAGCTTAAGTTTTTCTTTTTATATTTTCTTTTATTTCAATTACCGGAAATTTTAGTTAACTATAACAACACTGAATTTCACCTGGGATCTTGTTTCTCTCCCCAATGACAGCATTTTAAATCTCCATTTCTTTACTTCTATTAAAATCAGTTATTGAGGGGTTAGTGATTAAAAAAATGAAAGAAATGATTTAAAAAAATGATCTGAATGATCCATCAGTGTTTTTAAAATCCAGTAAATGACAGAAATGTTTCAATTTATACAACCTGTAATATGTAAGTGGCGATTTGACTTGATTTCTCATTAAATAGGGCATATAAGGTGGGGAATCCACCAAAATAGGGCCCATCTTGTTCTGCACACACATATTAGCAGCACGTGTCTTAGTCGTCTCTTTCAGCATTCTCCCATTACACTTAAGTTAATAATTCACGTCGCCATGACAAGCCAAAGTTATGAAACATCTCATTTCTGAAATATTGATTTCAGCCCTTACGAGCACCATTGTTTGAAAAATAGGTCTCATGAAATATGTACAATCGCTGACAAATTCATATTGGCGCTTGTGTATTAATAAGGCAACGCTCTCTCGCGTGGATTTTGACAGCGAGGAAGCTAAACTGTTTAAAACAGTTCGATAAAAGGCTGTTTTTTACTAGGTCACTGCAACCACGCACACACATCGATGCATAAAGATGATTTGCGCATGGCTTATTTCTATCCGTTTTTATACCGGTTTTCCTCTCTTCACTAGTCAGGATGCTTAGCCTGGTTTAGACCTCCTGAACCGCTTCACGTCTTTAACCCTTTGTGTTTTTATGGAAGACCTATGCAACTGAAACTTTGAGACAGTGAACTTCTGAACTGAATGTGATCCTGTTTCATATAGTTATTTTGTCCTGTATACGCTGTTTGCGTTCTCATGTACAGATGTAAATATCATTGGAGAACTGACAAGCCTTTTGGACCAGAGAGTTACGTAAATCTGAATCTGTTCATGTAAATGTTGAATTCAGTCCTACTGTAAAACCACAGCTGGAAGATCCTGAGAATTTCCAACGTGTTGTACGATCTCTTGTCAAACTGACCGTCATCTGATGTTTAATAAATGGTGTACAGTGAACTTTGGTAAATGTGGATTCACAGACCTATGTACATATGACTGACTTCCTTCGGTAAAGCACAAATGAAATATTCTCTTTTCCATTAAATGGAAGTTTGCAGTGATTTGTCAAGCTCTCAAAAGGACAAAATGCACCATATGTGACCCTGGACCATAAAAACAGTCATAAGGGTCAATTTTTTCGAAATTGTGATTTATACATCATCTGAAAGCTGAATAAACAAGCTTCCCATTGATGTATGGTTTGTTAGGATAGGACAATATTTGGCAGAGATACAACTATTTGAAAATCTGGAATCTGAGGGTGCAAAAAATCTAAATATTGAGAAAATCGCCTTTAAAGTTGTCCAAATGAAGTTCTTAGCAATGCATATTACTTATAAAAAATTAAGTTTTGATATATTTATGGTAGGACATTTTCTAAATATATTCATGGAACATGATCTTTACTTAATATCCTAATGATTTTTGGCATAAAAGAAAAATGGATAATTTTGACCCATACAATGTATTGTTGGCTATCGCTACAAATATACCCCAGCGACTTAACACTAGTTTTGTGGTCCAGGGTCACATATAGACATCATAAAATAATTTTTTTTGTCTTCTGTCTTCTGAAAAACTGAAATGATAGATTTGTGTGATGAAGACTGAAATGCAAGTCATTATTTACTGAAAATGTCTGAAATATAATTCATGCGTGTGCATATATTTGGCACGATTCTTATTTTTGTTTTTTTTAATCTTTAGATTTTTGTAACTTGAAATAAATGTTAACTGAACTAAAATTCAGCTGAAACTTATTTTCAGATGGTTGCCAATGCAACATTTATCATTTTAATTTAGTTTAACTTGATGTACTAAAATAACTACAACTGAAATTAAAATAAAAAAGATAGACAAATTTAAATAATAATAATAATAATAAAATGACAAAAAAATGTAAATAAAATGTAAACAAAATATAGAAATAAAAATAAAAGATTTGAAAGGAAGTTGTTCCACATAAATTCTTGCATTTTATTTATATTATCTTAAGATGATAATTCATATATTTAGGTGGAGTTGAAATGCCACTAACTGAACTCACACCATGTGTTGATTTAACTGTAAAACCAGTTTTCTGGGTTGGATGCTGGGAACTGTGTGATTCACCTAGAGAAGATAATAGTTAAATTATGAATAATAACTGTTGACAGCGCAATTATATTTCAGTCATCATAGTAAAATGTCCTGTAGCTCCATAGGTGTGCACATTAATTTGAATGAGTGTTAGTTTGGTTAAAGAAATCTTTCAGGTTCAATCTGTGACATGCTGTCAATTATTATAGAAAACTCATTCACTTAAAGGGGTCATATGATGTTGCTAAAAAGAACATTATTTGGTGTAATGAAATGCAGTGGGCTTGAGAACGACGCGGCGGGCAGGCTTGCGGCAACCACATGTGACGACTCCGGGCTGGACTCCGCTTCGTCCACGGTGAAAGCCGATCCGGCGATCCACAGCGCGAAGTTGATGTATTTCCTCAGCGACCAGCACGGATCAGCTCCAGACATGACAAAGCAGATATCGTCCTCTTTTGGAAGGCCAAACAAAGTAGTTTCGCTTTCACAACGAAACACACAGCGTCTTCACGACATGGTGGCGGCGGCAACAACAATACTACAGCGAGAATAAAAGTTACGCCTTCTTTCTTTGTGTGAATATTTGGGCGGCATTATGCAAATCTTCCCACATCGTGACGTAGATATGTGGGGGCGTGTTAGAACGAGCTGTTTTAAGTAGGCGTTGTTGAATCTTAACTTTTAAAAAGAATATCTCTTTGGATTTGAGACTTTAGTCTTTGCAACTTTACAGATCGTCTTTATGCACCAAGAGCTTGTAACACTCCAAAGAGAAAGGAAAAATTTTAATCGCATCATATGACCCCTTTAAACTGGAAGTCAATGTGGCAAAACATTCAAATAAATTATAAAATACAAAGTTTTAAAAAAAATTGTTAATATGAGAGTAAGTATTATAAAAACTTAATAACAATTCTAAAATAATTAATATAATAAAAAAAAATCATATTTAGGCTAATAAAATAATTACATTAAAAAAATTCAAATTAAATTCCTGCTTTAAAAAGTAAATCGTTAAGGTCCCTGCATGTGTTGAATTAAAAAAAAAATCATAAAATCCTGATAAGTCTGATATGTCCTGTGTTGCCAACTCTTTAGAGCATTAAGAACAAAATCCATTAAAATTAATACTTATACTCAAAAGCCATTAATATAATGGCTCATATCAAACACGTTTTTAAATGTTCATCATATGCAAAAGCTGATCTTTTTTTTCTTCATTGAAAGCTTTAAATATATGATACAGTGTTGGCTCCAGTGCGTAATTATAATCCACTGCATCATTTTTTTAAGCCGGCGTGAATTATTTAAATAATTTTAAGATCTAGCAGCACACGACGGGCACGCCACAAACTTCCAAACTACAGAAAACGTTAGCATCTCGGGCTGACGCGAAACCGCTGTGATGTTCAGAAGGAGAATGTGCTTTTATTGCACTGTCACTTTGCTTTCTACACGAGATGCCAGCGAAACAGAGAAGAAGAAAGCGAGGTAGAAGCGCGCTTTAGGATTTAGACCTCAGGATGAGAGATCCAGATCAAGTGCATCTTTCCGTCTGTCTCTTGAACTATATGATGTGTGCAGCACTTTCTGCTTTTATCTAAACAGGTTGTCAGTGAGACACAGAATCACTTATTCAGAAGAAAGCCAGGATCTAGAAGGCAAAGGCACGCCGCCATTAATACCGTAAACTGGAATAGCATTACATTAGAAGGAAAGTAGGCCAGCGGGCTTTTAGACCTTTAGCGATGCTGCCCGCTAACGCTAAATTATTCAGCAAAACACACAAACCGCCACAGATAAAGTGTTTTTCAAAGTTTTAAGCACCTATACCTTCAAGACAGCTGTCGTCTGCTATATGTAATTCACATTTTATAGCGCTGAAGGCAGAGCGTGATAGCCGCCTGGTCCCTGTAGCTGTTAGCAATCTCTTATTTAAAGCGGGAAAATGTAGCTGCACTAATGACATGAGTTATGAGGATTATGAGAGATCCTGCTGTCACCTGCTCTGAGATGATGTCCTCTGGCTGCTTGTGTGCTCGCTGGAGAAATGAAACCTTCATGAAGGACTTTAATTAAGATTTGTTTTCTCCCAGACTAGACCTCAAGAACCACTGTGAGGAGGATAGAATTATAATGGGCTGATTCCTCAGAAGAGCAGCACTTCTCTACTTCATAGTTTGAAGTAAAACTGTTTTAGGATCAGTGATATACTGTTAAATTTTTTTGTAGCGCTGTCAAACGATTAATCGCGATTAATCGCATCCAAAATAAAAGTTTTTGTTTACATAATATATGAGTGTGTACTGTGTATATTTATTATGTATATATAAATACAAACACATGCATGTATATATTTAAGAAAACTATGTTGTTTATATATTAAATATATTTATATATAATATAAAATGTAAATATATAAATGTATATACATGCAAATATTTTCAAAATATATACTGTATGTGTGTGTATTTATATAATCTGTGATTGCGAAGTACAGTAAATATCCACACCGGTGCGGAGACTGACTGCCGCACATACTCTTCAGAACATTAGATTCATCCGCGCTGGAGCCGAGCCGACTCACAACCCACGCAAGGAAGATAATTCCGCACACAGCTGTAATTCCAGGTTTTCAAACGGAGATGGCGACAAAGAGGCAAAACTTACGGACTGCAGCTTTAAAAATGTTTTAAAATAAGTTGATCCTCACTGAGCAGGCTTGCCAGGTTTTCACAACAAAACCCACCCAATTGCTACTCAAAACTAAAAAAAAAAAAACTATTGCGTTAAAAATTGCGTTCCGGGGGTAAAATACAAGTTTTTTTGGCGGGGTTCCCCTGGTAAAATTTGCATTTTAGGGGCTAAATATCACATTATTGGAGTCGCTTCAACCTACAGACATGAACAAAAAAAACCGCGGCAACAGTGATAAAGTAGCCCAATTCCATGGGAAAACCGCAGACTTGGCAACACTGTCACTGAGGTTGCATTTATTTGGTTAAAAATACAGTGAACATCATTATTGTGTAAATCACTGTTTTCTGTTTGAATATATTTTAAAATGCTATTTATTCCTGTGATGTAAAGCTGAATTTTCAGCATCATTACTCCAGTCTTCAGAAATCATTCTAATAAGCTGATTTGGTGCTCAAGAAACATTTCTTATTATTATCAACAGTTCAGCTAATGTTTTTATGGAAACTGATACTTGAGGATTCTTTGATGAAAAAATCATAAGAACTGAATTTATTTGAAATTGAAGTCTTTTGTAACATTATAAATGTCTTATTGCCACGTATGATCAATTTAATGATTTCTTGCTGAATAAAAGTATTAATTTCTTTAAAAAAAAAAAAACTTACTAACCCCAAACTTTGGTATAAATGGACAAATATTTCAGTACTCTAAAAATAAAATAATTAAACAAGTACAGCATGACAAAACTATTTTAATATGGTACAGTATATTTAAAGCTATCAATTAAAACTACAATGTTTACTTTTATATAAAAAAATAGTATTTTTGTGTGGGGAAATGAATTCAATTAGAGAGTCAAATAAGAGAGAAAATGACATTTTAAAAAAAGACCAACAAAAAATGGAAGACACATGTTTTATAAATGTAATAAATATAAAACTATTTTTCTATTGTAGTCTCTGTACAGAAAATCTGTCACATACAGTAACAATAAAAACACTGGCCTTTTTGTTTTACAATTTGCTGTGTTTAGTTCCATTTAACTTAAAAGTCTTTATTAGATAAAAACAAGCAAAGGTGCATTTCTTTGGAAGACTAGGTGGGTCACTTAAATAAAGGAACAAATTATTAATGTATACATTGAAAAATAAAATATAAATAAATTGCATCTCAAATTACCAAAAAAAACAACTTAATTTAATGTTTTAAAATGGACCTAAATAATAAACTATTTAAACGTTAAAACAGAATTATAAGTATTTGCCAATTGCTTTTGTCAGTCAAGTTAAAAACGGTTGATCGCACAGAAATAACCACTAA
The DNA here is from genome assembly GCF_001515625.1 of Sinocyclocheilus rhinocerous. Taxonomy (NCBI): domain Eukaryota; kingdom Metazoa; phylum Chordata; class Actinopteri; order Cypriniformes; family Cyprinidae; genus Sinocyclocheilus; species Sinocyclocheilus rhinocerous. The sequence continues at coordinate 253,237 of NW_015652416.1, forward strand.
ACATGACCCTCCCTGCCCTCTATGCATGTCAGTTTTTCTGCACAGCAAATGGGTTCTTCTTCATTTGCAGCAGCTGCATCTCCACAGGACCAGATGCCTTCACTGCTTCTTGCTGAACTGCTCGAGTGCTTTCTTGACTAGATCCCAGGTGATGGCATTACTAACCATCACACAGTGAACACCTAAAAGAGCGAGAAACAGCAGCTGATTCAACCGGATGTCTCCAACTTTCACCGTACAGTTCCAGATCTCTGAAGCAGCTCTAAAGGTTTGAGAGTAAGCAGAGACTTACCCAGCCTGCCAACCTCCAAGATGTTCCTATCCTCATCATCAAAGAACATCATGTCAGAAAACTGGACGCCACTGTCAGCTTTCAGCCTGGAGACAGAACAACAGTCAGACGGTCTGAGGTACTGTAGACACGCACACTTGTGAGCGAGACGCCGCATGCAAAGACAGACGCACGCACTATTATGCCACTTTGATTTAGAATAGAACTGTGAAATTACACACTAAATTGTGTTTTTGAAAGGTTTTTATACTCTCCACGGCTACATTTATTCGATTAAAAATACACTAATATTGTGAAATATTATTACAATTTAAAATAACTGTTTTCTATTTGAATATATGTTAAACTATAATTCATTCCCGTGATGTGAAGCTGATTTTTCAGCATCATTACTCCAGGCTTCAGTGTCAAATGATCCCGCTATCATTCTAATCATTCTAACATGCTGATTTTCTGCTCAAGAAACATTTATTATTATTATCAACAGTTTAGCTGCTTAATATTTTTATGGAAACTGTGCTAATTGTTTTTTCAGGATTTATTGAAGAATAGAAAGTTCTATTACATGTTTGAAACAAATCTTCTGTAACATTATTAATGTCTTTACTGTCACTTTTGATCAATTTAAAGTGTCCTTGTAGAATAAACATATTGATTTCTTTTGTTTTAAATCTTGTGCAAAAACTGTTTTCAAAATGGACAATAATAAAAAATGTTTTCATTAAAAAATTTTTTAAAAATTTAAAAACGTAATCCAAATTTTGACCGGTAATGTATATATTCTAATTACAGTTTTACATATTCTAAAGAAATTGGGAATGTTTCTTGAATGTTACGTTGGTTGCACTATAGAGTTACTCATAAGTTGTTCACATTGTTTTGTAGTATTGCTTTGTGGTTGCTAGAGTGTTTTGGGTGGCTACTAGGGGTTTACTGATTACCAGCCAAATTCAAAAGTCAAAAGTCCTTTCTGTACCTTTTAAAATGAGTGACCTTTGAACCGGGATAGATCTCCTTGAAGGAAATGTATTGGTCAAGTTTATAGAGTGACAGCAGCTGATTGGCTCCTTCAGTCTCACCGGTTCTTTGAGAAACAGAAAAAAAACACATCTTTGAGATATATATATATATATATACGTATGTGTGTGTGTGTGTTTGCTCATTCGATCATTTGCAATCTTACCACGATGCAATGCCTATCTTGAACCCCTGACTATGCAGTGAGCTCAGGATCTTTTCAGTATTGTGATAAATGGGAACCTTGGCAAATCTTGAATCCTGCACCGTGCCGCTGGAGAGGCAGGAGACAAGTCAGTGTGTGCCAGCAAAAAAGCAAAAACTTCAGGATAAACAACTCTGAAGTATGTTAAGGGAGAACAAACAATGAATTAACGCTATAGCTGATAAAGGCAAACCTGTCATCGATGTGAAAAGGTGAATCAACGTGGGTGTCGACCCAGAACGGCCACAGGGTGTAATCTGTTTAAATCCAAGAGAGAAAAAAAAAGATATACTTGTAATTTCTATATATCAGGGGTGTCATTATATACCTGTCTTGACGATAACCGTGATATTTAAAAAAAAATATATATATATTGTTATTGTGTTCATTTAGGGGTGTCACTATATATCAGAATGTGCGATAACCATGATATTTAAAAATTAATAGTGGACACATATTAACATGACACATAAATAATCTAGTCCCAGTAACCAGAGATGGTCTTGTTATTGGGAGATACCAGGGTCAATGCTTCTACCACTGGACGTGTGCCTTAATAACTAATCACATTACAGCCTTGACAATCTTTACATTTCTGTCAAAGGTGTTCCAACGGTCAGTTAGTGGATACCATAAATGAATACTAAAAAAATAATATAATTTCTGCCTCATTCTGTGATAAGAAGTCACATTAGTTCACAAAAGGAAATGATTTCAAACCGGTTGCCATTAAGTGCAATTGTTACCTTTGTATGCAATAGCGTGGGTTGGGAAACACACACAGACAGATTAATTATACATTATATATTACACACACACAAAGTATATTTGGCAATAGTTACTAGTTTTGTTACTGCAGTAAACGTGTTATTTGGTATCAGGCATCAATGTCACCAAACATATTCTGTGGTCTGTACAGTATGAAAATATATGAGGAAGTGTATTTATCTTCCCATTTATTAGGTTTATAAATCCATATCGTTATTCTAAAGTACAACTTTAAAACGCTAAGTGTGAAAACTTACCTAGGTCGAACACTATTAATTTCGGCTTAGACATCTTTGATTAGCGACTGACAAGGAGGAAAACTAGACACAATTCAAATCACATAGACACAGAACACACTACTTTCGTTTACAGCAGAATCCTGCTGGTTTACCGGTAATGCGGAAGTAGCGTCATGACGGCAGCAATGCATACGAGGTTACGTGGCTTTGAGGTTTTGAAACCAACCCTCAAAAACAACAACAATACTAATAACTAGATGTAAAATATGCCAAATATATATTTTATAATAAAAGGTTTATGGTACTTTGTGATTATATTACCAAGCAGAAAAAATAAGCATATATATTTAGTCTTTTATAAAATAAAGTATTATATTTTATATCATTTATGTATACAGATACATATACATTTGGATTTGAAGGGTGGGGGGCAGTTAAACAGTATAAAGAGTCTGAAAGTTTTTGCACTTTATTGGAAGGAGTTCATATATGTATTATGGTTTTACAAAAGCAAAAATCTGTAAGTACAGTATTTTGGCATATTATGGATATCATAGTGTTTTTTAGGCAAGAGACAGAAAAATATTAGGAGTTAGACAGTGCCTTGCAAATAATATCAAGTGAGTGATCGCATGAGTAATATTAGTGGAAATATTTATTATTATGATTTTGCATTGTATTAGAGTACATGTTTATATCAACATAATATTTTAATATTATTCATTGTGCCTTATTTTATTAATAATCAGGGTTAATGATCAAATAAATTACCAGTTTAAATCCTACTTGTCAAATATTAAAGTAGTCATAATAAGTCTCAAGTGATATTCTCCATTATATTCTCACTTTTTCCTCACATTCTTTTTAGAATATATTTACAGTGGACGGAAATGTGTACTTAATGTTAGTCATGTTATATTTTGACTGTATATACTGAGACTAAACAAACATCCAGGGAACTTCTTATAAATGCAAGTCCAAATCAAACACATACCAAAGTAGACTCTGTGTGTTGTAGGCAAGCCACAATATTTGATGTTCATGTCTCTGTAATATTTCTTCCCTGTATTAATCTTCCCATTCAGGTCTTTCTCTTTTGGCATTCCCATCAAGACCCTCAGCTTCTTCTTCACTGCTGCAGCGTTTAAGATGTGGGTAATACCCATCTCTTTGAGTTTGGTTCGGTCTCTTGCTGTCTCTCTGCACAAGAACACAACAATCTAGATTAGTCTTACAGTAAAGAGGATTTACATTGTAGAAATACAGTTGTGTTTGTTTCCATGCTCCTGCATTACATTATTGCTTCATCACATGGTTTATATTAGTCTATATGAGTTCCAGACTTACTCATTTCCCAAGAAGATGTCGGGCCAGACCTCAGTGACAGGTGTCTCAGACAGTGTGCATTCCTCCAAACGGTTTTTCAATTGGGAAATGTTTTGAGGAATATAGTTCTCTAAGACTGAAAGCTCTGTCACTTGAGGTTCTTGCTCGGGAACGCTTGCTTCTGGGATACACAGAGGCTCTGGAACAGCTGGATCCTTCTGAGGCTGTGCAAAAAGCTTTTGGAAGAACGCACTAATTTTGTTGATCTTCCTCACTTTGACATATTCTGAAAAAGAAGAAGACAATATGTTATTAGAAACATCTTTAACAACAGATTAAACATGAATCATTTGTCTGACTTGAAAGACATTCTGTTTGCATGTCATTGTAATGTTGCAACTCAAATGCATTCTTGACATTCACCTGTTGGGATGTCCTCCTCAGGGGTTTCAGGAGAAGCATCAGTTCCACCCTGATCGTTCCCGCTGCTGCTCACTGACACTTCTGCTGAAGGCCCTTCTGGATCGGTCAGATCCTCAGACACCAGCGTTGGGCTCCTCAGCTCTGAGATGGCATTGCTGATGTCAACCACCAAACCTTCTGAGGACGCAGGTTCCCGTTCAGAACTGCTCAGGATTGACCATTCCTCAGGATCCAGTCCAGGTTCCATAGGCTCAGATGTTAAGGACAAAGGTTCAGATGTTGGTTCAGGAACACTTGCAGCTGGGACACACAGCGACTCTGAAACATCTGGATCCGGCTGCGCTGAGATCTCACAGCACTTCTGGAAGAACGCACTAATTGTCTTCCTCACTTTGGCATATTCTAAAAAATGAAGAAAAACAATGTTATTAGAAACATCTCTAACCACAGATTAAACATGTAAAGTGTGGTCACTTTTAGTGTTGCTCAGCGAAATCAAGTGACAGCCAAAAAAATTCCCATGCAGATTTCCCTCATATTCAAGTTGGTCACTTTAATTCACCACACTGACCAATAGAAAGCTGCCTGGTTTGAAATGGTTTAAAGGGTTCAGCACGTACATGTACTCTGTTGATATTTACCTATTGGGATGTCCTCCTGAGAGATATCAAAATAAACATCCATGCCACCCTGACCGATCTCACTGCTGCTTCCTGCTACTTTACACAGGAACTCGGAAACAGCCGGATCAGTTTTGGGCTGTGCTGAGATCCCAGTCCGGAAGAACTCACTAATGGTCCTCCTCACTTTGGCAAAGTCTGAAAAAGAGAAACATGTTATTAGAAACATCACTAACCCCAGATTAAACATTGATAAAGTGTGGTCACATTTACTGTTGCTCGGCGAAATTAGCTGAGCCAAAAAAATTCTGTACGCAGATTTCTCTCATTTTTGTGATGGTCATTTGAATTCACAATGCTGACCTATAGAAAGCTGCTTGTTTTGAAACAGGTTCAGCACGCGTGTGTACCAAACGAATGCAGTGTTGTTTTAACCACTGCACATGTGGAAAATCTGTGTGTGGAATGTAATTTGTGTGAGCTGTGCTTACAATGGACCTTTTTGCCATCGAAATTTCGCTGTTGTGACGGCACCTTTAGTCCAACATTTTTGGGGTTTTTTTTGCAACTCAATACAGTTTTGCATTTCAACTGCTCTGTTGATATAATTTACCTATTGGGATGTCCTCCTTAGAGATTTCAGATGAAGCATCCATGCCACCCTGACCGATCTCACTGCTGCTTTCTGCCTCCTCACACAGCAACTCGGAAACAGCCGGATCAGTCTTAGACTGTGGTGAAATCCCAGTTCGGAAGAACTCACTCATTGTCTTCCTCACTTTGGCAAATTCTGGAATAGAAGAACAATATGTTATTAGAAACACGTCTAACCATAGATTAAACATGAATAATTAACGTGCGGTCACAATTACTGTTGCTCAGTGAAATCAAGTGAGAAGAAAAGAATTTCCGATGCAAATTTAGCTAATTTTCCAGTTGATCACTTGAATTTTCCATTTACAACAACGACATAAACTGCAGCACAGAAAGTGTTCTTGAGCAGTACTGCCTGAAAAATAAGCTGTTTTATGTTGTTTTCACCCTGCTGTACCAAAAACATATCGAACCATGACATCTGTGTGAGCTGTGCTCACAATGGACCTTTTTTGCCAGTGAAATGTTGCTGAAATATCACTACTGCACATTTAGTACGACATTTTTATTTGCACCTCATTGCAATGTTGCATTTCAACTGCTCTGTTGACATTTACCTGTTGGGATGTTCTCCTCAGAAGTTTCAGGAGAAACATCCATGCCATCCTGATCGATCTCACTGATGCTTCCCTCAACTTCTGTGGAAGGCCCCACTGGATCGGTCAGTTCTTCAAACACCAGCGACACCGACTCTGAGATGGCATCATTGACGTCAGCCTCCAGCTGCACATCTTTCTCCTCACAGGAGACTTTTTCCAGCTGCACATGTATGTTCTCTGGTTTATAGCAATTGAAATGGTCATAGATGGCACTGGTGATCTCTGACTCCACATCTTGGTCATCTGATGCCCAGTAACTGTCAGTGCAGTAGAAGACGCCATTGACATAAACCTCCACAAGCACTTCTCTCAGTTCTGAAGACATGATGGTGTCTGGTGTTTTGGATCTGATACTGTCAGTTCAAACGGTGTCTGATAATGTCAGATGCAGAGTTGTCAAATTGTATGTGAAACACACTGTGAGTACAGATTGAGTCTATAAACTGTATCAACACGCCGAGTATAGACTCTTTCTATATGGACAGTGTTTGAATGATCTGTATTGGTAGACTTTCACTCAGACTGGCGTGAAGAGATTCTGCGAGTATGTTCTGTGGCTGTGAGTGACGTCATAAAAGTCACGCGTCTTTGTCGTTCCACAGTTGCCATAGAAACAGCAGCTTTCGATCACAGTCACGTGGGCGATATAGTTTCTATCGCGACTATTTGCGAATAATATTTTAAAATATGCAAATGAACTTTTATGTGTATGCTTAATGTCGAATGTATGTTTCTTGTACTGTAACTTGAGAAAAAATAATTTGAGAAAAAAATAGAGTAGTTTTCATGCATCACTGGATATTATCACTGTCGGTCGTTTAACATTTGTATGCTTAATGTCGAATGTATGTTTCTTGTACTGTAACTTGAGAAAAAATAATTTGAGAAAAAATAGAGTAGTTTTCATGCATCACTGGATATTATCACTGTCGGTCGTTTAACATTCCTATCCTAAAATATTTGTCAAATATTAAATGTTTTTTCGCTACTTCCAGTTCCCCACTCTCTTTCAACGTTAAAACTGACTTTGATTTGACTGTCTCTCAGTCATTTTGATATTGATGAGCGCTGTAACATTCGATAATTTTCTCAAATCAATTATTTTGTTTTCACGTTACTTGAATCAAAAGCAAACTCACTGGACATCAGACGAACATTCAGGCTATGAAGATTTTCAACCCATATATCAAAAACATTACATATCCTAACTTTGAAAGGGTCGCCTATTTTAGCTAAAGTATTTTTACCCCGAGAAAATGCTCAACACGTTCATTCTATAGGATTTATTTACTGTATTTATTTATTTTTTATTATTTATTTATGAATCTGTTTCATTGCATTGTTTAAAAAATTGATAGGTACGGTGTACAAAATAATTTTCGAAGTTGTAAATGAAACAGATTAGATTTCAGTCTTAGTACTTCAACATTTCACATTTAATTAAATGTATTAATAATAACATTTATTGTAATTAGATGTGAAATTTACTAGCAATTTCTAAGTGAAATTGTTTTTACACCTATTTTTTTTCAGTATAATTTTTATTTACATTTATATGACACAAAGCAATCACTTTTAATATTAAACAGCAAGCACAAACTACGCAAAAGCGGCAGCCCTTCTGATGCACTCGATGCCTGAGTTCGCTCGCTCAGGTGAGCTACAGTATGTCTTCCATCTTTCATTTCCTGCTCAAATAAAATGACATGAAATATCATGGCTGTTCCAGATGATATCCCTCTCTCGCTCTTCCCCTCTCGTCAGGCACGTTTGATTAAACCCATCTTCTGTCCCTGAAGCCTGTGGTGGTGAGGACAATGCCCATCAGAACCATCAGCTACAGGGAGGCTGAGAGGAGCCGGTTGCTAGGAGACCATCAAATTCCAGACTCATCTTTGAAGAAGCTGCTGTTGATGCATTCCTGGGATAACTGGAGTAAACAGACATGAAAGTGAAGCACTAATGATTTACAACCACAGGTGTGGCGTGAGTAATTATTCACTCACCTATTCTCAATCAATCAAACGTATAATATCACTGATGAGCTGCCAGATTTGTGAAAGTCAATGTTACCATTGCATCTTATAGTCATTTAATACAGGTTCAGTCCTCGTCGAGTTACCTGAGGTTAAGAGTCTTGATTAACCCTATAAAGCCTGCTGTATCATTTGATACTCACATTTCTAAATATCATCAAAATATCATCATGATTAAACTTTGCTGAAAAACCTGTTGTACACAATCTAATACGAGCTTTCTTTTATCTGGTTTATACATATTTAGCAAGTAAAAGGCTTTTAGTATAATTGTAAGAACATCCAGCTTCAGCTTGGATTGGAATTGTGCTGTGAAAATAATGATTTTAAGTAAACATAAGAATAACTTTTTTATTAGCCTAGTAATATTTTAAGATGAACGCTTACTTAACGTGCCTATACTGCAAGTGAGATGTTGTGCACATATTGTAGTTAATTTATAACTGATTTTTTGCACCCCTCGCTTACTTAGAACAATCACAACGTCATGTTGCTGTGTGTTGAAATGAATTGACATGAAATGCGTAGCATAAAGACTTAAAGATTTATTACTGTCTATAAATATTTATTGCTTGTAATTTAGTGCAGTGCTTCCTACTTGCCAGTCTGCACCACAGTTTCCGAAGTGATTCAAATTTGCCCTGCAATGTGTTAAAAATTACAATAAACCTCAATTTGACTTTAAGTAATGGCCTAAAGGTAAGAATTTTGTTGCAACACCTTTGAAGAAATCCCTTCAGGGATATCCTTTGGTCCAAACTTATCAGGGGGTTCATGCACTGCATTAATACCAAGCTCAGTGTACCCTGCTAAAAAGACCCGCTTTAACCAGCTGGGTGATTTGCTGGTTTAGTCTGTGTCTTCAGTCTGACAAGACCACAAAACCCTTCTAAAACCATTAAATGAGACAGGCCAGGGGCGCCAAAACTGGGGTATGCAGTAGTGCATAAGGGTGCCTCATGAGGGAGGGGCGCCATTTTGTCGAAATCATTCTGTGAAAATCTTTAATAAAACGTTATAAATCATCACAAGCTTATTTGTTTAAAATGATGAATGGAAACATATTAATTTATTTTTTTAAGTAAGTTCAAGATATATTTTATCAAGTGAGTACATAAACCTCTCACCTTTCGACATAATTATTGTCACAGATACAGTCACATGACCAAAATAAATAGAGGAGGGAAACATTCTGTGGCTCCGAACGTAAAAGAAAAAAAAAACAATATGAGGACAGCAATGTCTAAGTGACCAAAGAGAGATGAGTAAGCTTCACCTATATCTTTTTTAAATTGTAAGTCATGAAGTAAATCAAAATGTAACTTTATTGCCTGTAAGAGCAAGGGGTATTAGCGTTATTATATAAAAAAGTTTTGTGTGTTTGTGAATGTGCTTTTGATTTACATTAGAGAGAAACTGAGAAGATCATAAACAGGGATTCAAACTAGTCTCCTTTCCCCGAAAATTGCCATTTTGAATTCAAAATAGGTCATTTGTGGGATTCATGTATATCCGATGAGTTTTTGAAAACTCACAAAACCGTGCTGAACTTTAACAAAAAGTGATTTTTGTTTTAATTGTAATTGTACAATGCATAAATATAAACCCAAAAGCAAAACATGTTAAAATAACTATATTAGGGAGTGGAAATGGCAAATGTGTCAATGAGTGATGGTCTGCAGCCATCTACTGGTTATAGTGGAATATTGTGTATAAAAGTAATATAAGGGCCCGTCCACACGGAGATGCGTTTAGCTGTATACATAAAATTGTATACATTTTGTATCGTATCGGTGTCCAGACGGATCCAGCGTTTTGGGAGCTTGAAATCAAGGTTTATGCGCATGCTCCAAGTCTTCTCCATTTTTAGTGTATCTTTGTGGCAGAATTACAGCGCCACATACTGGTCTGGCATGTATACTACATCATTTCAGTCGGTTTCAATGGTTTCGTGTGTACGCAGATATGTCTTGAGACCAAGCCGTGTTTACGGAATTTTTTTTTTTTTTAGAACAAGGAAGAAAAAGATCGGATAGGGAAAACTCTGGCTTCGTGTGGATGAGCCCTAAATGTAAAAGTGTTTGTTTTTCACCAGGTGGCAGCAATCATCCACTTTCACAATAAATTCCACAAATACATAAAAATGCCATAAATCCCTTCTTAACCAAAAAAGTGAGTAATATTACATTTGTTGTTTTTGAAAAATAATAATAATATTAAAATAAAAAATGTGACCCCTAATGAGTTTTGCAGTGTGCAGTCAAACATGATATCAGAAACAATTCAGCAGTTGTGCCCCTAAGACAGACAAACGGGGTAAGAAAGAAAATAAATGTGTCATAAATTCAACAACACTCTCTGCTCCACAAAATAGATCACTGGACTTTCTACTTGACCTCCAGACCAAGACAGCTGCCGGCCATAATTACTACCTCCATCTGATTGGTGTATAGTGAGAGGGACGAGTCTATAAGTAATTGTCATCAAGTAAGTCTTTAAGTAAAAGTCATCAGCACTGTGGTTGATGTACTGAATTTAATGAAAACTTGAACTAGAACGGCAATAATCATGTTTACTAAAATGCAGACCAGTGTGATTCAACAGGTGCCTTTTTTGTCTTATATATAAATATATATATTTAAATAAATAAATATATATATATACACACACACGTATATACACACACACACACACACACACACACATATATATATATATATATATATATATAATTTTAAATCTGAAAATCTATCATAAAAATATTAATTATTATACATTTTTGTATATTTTTAAAATTTGAAATATAATTACAATTTGTGAAAATCTTATATATAATTGTTTATGCAAATTACAACTTCAGTTTTGGTGTCATTTTCACCAGAATAAACCATTTTTCCTCTAAGTCTTTTCCCCCAAAAAATCAGTGTACTTAGTTACTAAGGAGACAACAGTGGATCTGGCTTGCAAACAGCATACATTATTTTCATCATCACTCAAGCAGTACATTTGTGAAATTATGCATAGTGATAAATATGTATTTAGAATACATAATGTGCTACCTATGAAATCAGCTGTAGCCATTTCATTCCAAACGGTGTTTCAAGTGTCATTTCACTGAAAAAAAAGACAACACAGAAAAACTGTAGGTACTGTATGTTTTAAAGGGGTCATATGATGTTGCTAAAAAGAACATTATTTTGTGTATTTGGTGTAATGAAATGTGTTTATGCGGTTTAAGGTAAAAAAAAACACATTATTTTCCACATACTGTACATTATTGTTTCTCCTCTATGCCCCGCCTTTCTGAAACGTTACAAAGCTAATCGGTCTGAAATGCGAGGTGTACTTTGATTGGCCAGCTATCCAGTGCGTTGTGATTGGCCGAATACCTCAAGCGTGTGACGGAAATGTTACGCCCCTCACCATACTGTGATGCCGTCTCCCGGCACGACCAGAAAAAAACAATAAAACCCATTACAAACGAGCTGGACATTTGGGCGGCGTTATGCAAATCTTCCCACATTGTGACGTAGACATGTGGGGGTGTGTTAGAACGAGCCGTTTTAGGTAGGCGTGGTTGACTCTTAACTTTTATAAAGAATATCTCTTTGGATTTGAGACTTTAGTCTTTGCAACTTTACAGATCTTCTTTATGCACCAAGAGCTTGTAACACTCTAAAGAGAAAGGAAAAATTTTAATCGCATCATATGACCCCTTTAAGAGTTTTTCAAAAGGTCCACAGAATCAAAAATACCCTTCAAGCTGTTTCTTTGAATGACGGACTGCAAAATGGACATTAAAATGTTCAGTTTGTGTGGATCACTTTATTTGATCTTTCGGACATTCAAAACCGGCTGCTCATTTATTTCAGGCTTCAGATATAGATTGAGTTGAGGTTGAATAACAGGAAATTCACCCGCTGCTCGTCATAATGAAATTCTAGCACCATTGCAGGTTTAAACAAGTATACTTCATTCTCACTTCGTGGATCTTTGCCAAGTGAATCTCTCTTTTCATTTCCATCTTTTTGTCATTAATTTCTCCTAAGTTCACTCTGACTTTCTCCATTTGATCTGTCAGACTGAGTGTTGCTGCATTTCACCCTGTTTCTACATTACGTCCTCTTTCTCTATGCTTTCACAGCAATTCCCAATTTGTTACAGTAATTTTCCTCCGATGGATTCACCTGTTCACGCTGAGATTTGATTGACAGGCTCTTAAGTTCAGATGTTGCCGACTAAACGCCCCGTCCCTCCGCGAGCTTCGCTTTGAAGACATCTGCATCTGTGGAGTATAGAAAGTACACAGAAATGTAAAACAACTCATTGCAAAGTTTTCCGGCACAGTGCAGGTTTATGTAACAGATTTGGGTACAAATCTAATTCACTCCCCCAACAGCACACAAAGAAACATTATCTGTTAATCTTCCTGCAGAGGAAAAACTTTAAAAGTTCTGAGGGCATTTATTTGAGAATTACATTTTTTTTTTTTGCCTCAAACAATGCAGCTGTGCGTCAATCTAATCAACACACGGATCTCATTAATAATCCCCCTCTTAACGAGACATCTCTAACAATGGTTATTGTAATACTTACGGGACGTGTGTATCATCATGAGCCTTTATGGTCCCGCAGGAGGAATTTGTTTTATCCGTGTATATTCATATTTAAACGATAACCACGAATCCCCACAGGAAAGAGAAATCACAAATGAGATCTCTTAATATTTCTTCAACACAGAATATCCACAATTCAATCTTCAATTTTGCTCCTGAGAAAAAAATCCCAGTAATCGTAGATGTGTCTAGAGTTTCAGAAAATAATGTCTCAAACTGTACTCGGATTTGCCAATATACCAAAGTTAATATGAAGGCAAACATTTCTCATCAATTTCCTCCAAGACTAGGTTATGGTAAAATACTAATTTTACATCTATTATTAGAGCTGCACACTTCTAGAATTTTTTTTAAATAACATTTATTTCAGTGATTAAAAAAAAAAAACTACTGAACAAAGCAGCATGCAGTTTACTAGAGTGTCTGATAAAATGTTCATTTAAAAAATGCAATAAACAATGAAACTAAATCAAAAATATATAAATTATTTCAAACTGTTTCAAATGTCAAACCACCTTAATGAGCAAATCAGTTGTGTGAATTCAGTGACTCACCTATTAATACTTTTTTCCCCACTTTTGTTCCTGAATAAATCTGTGATTTGAACAGTTAGGTTCAGTGATTAATTCAATGACTCACCCATTTTGTTTTGTTCTTGAATGAATCAGTGCTTTTGAACGAATCAATTCACTGAATGATTTAATGACTCAGTCATACGGACAATAACTTGTTGCCACCTGCTGAAATTGTTATGTAATTAATACAATATTTAGGGTCAAATTACTTTATTTTGAACGCTGCCAATTTTTAGATCCAAACTAGGAAATGTATCCCAGTACTTCTTTGAATATTTGAAGGGATTAACAGAAACAGTCATTTAGAAATAAAATCACATAGGAGACACATTAGAGACAAAGTTGATACATCAAAGAAATATAATATACTGAGAACTCCACTAGCCCCCCCCAATAAAATCTCTCTCATGGCCAAAAAAACCCCAAACATATCTATCCAGCTTTCTCCTTTTAAGTTTGGTTTATACATGCACTGATGCACTCAGACTGCATCTGAAACTGATTAAATATTCTCATATTTTTAATTCAGCGGGAACTTCTGTTTTGAGTTTTGAAACTCATAGTATGCTTTATATTAGCCAATCAAGCTCTTTTGTCTCAAAAGTAAACAGTGATCCTCTATTTTTAGAGATTTTAGATTTAGTTTTCTTAAAAAGCATGCACTGGAAAAAAACAGCATATATAAATGGAGTAAATAACAGATTTTATATTTTTGAGTGAACTTTTCCTATCTTATTTTTAACTAATCATACTCTTAGATTTGTGTATGTAGGGGAGATATAATGAGATAAGACGTCCTTCACACCATTTGCTTAGTTATTTCTAAAGGTGCCAAAACAACAGAGAGACTGTTAAATTGCCAATTATGCTACTTGCTTCATTTATTTATGTAGTGTTTATCCATTTATCCTTTCAAAACAAGGATACCGACGTTTTCACGGTTGCTAAGCGAAAAACCCAAACAAATAAGCATCTGGATAATTGCAATTGACCTCAAAAGTCGCTCATTGCAGCCTTTCTCAAATAAAGTATCCAAATAAAGTTTAGTCTTCTCCAGCTCAAGGATTTATTTATTTATTTTTCCAGATGTGCCTCTCCACAGCTTAAAGCCGTTTTGTGATCTAAAATCCATCTATCTGCAACTAAACGTCAAGATTATAACAAAAAGTTTAGGATAGGAGCTATGATTGAATATGACTTGAAGTTTTAACAACAATCTAGTAAGATAAATGATCATCTGTTAATGATTTAAATAGTTATCTTGTGTCAGCTGGCAGCAAGGGGTCGGCAAGTCCGCAACTAATTTTCATGATGGATGGTGGATTTCAATTACCCTTAATCTGTAATTAAAGTGAGAAGAGGCAGCCAATGGCTGTGATTTATTACATCAGAAATCTCCGAGACACAATCGGGATAGCAATCTATAATTGTATAATTGAGAAGAGTCGCTCGCCTTATCCGCCCCCAAACCTGGAAACGTGGAAGAACGAACTGAAACAAATTTAAAGTCCGAGTTCCACAAAAAAACTTTTTATGCTGTAGTCTTCGAGAAAGCATCATCAACCAGTTCTTTAAAGCAGCGGTATGTGTTTTTTTGTTTTTACCCTTAAATATCAGTTTCATTCTGATTCTGATTTCTAATAAGGCAAATGGCTTTGGTTTCTTTCCCATGCTGACGAAAGTACATCAGAAATCACACTCGGAGTAAGAATTCTTTTGAATAAGTTACTTGACGACTGTTAAAAAGTAGTGATAGGCACTTTTTAACATTGCTTCATGAAGCTTTGAAACTTTTGCGAATCATTTGTTTCGAACTAGACATTCAGAGTGTGTGTCAAACTGGCATAGTCACATAATTTCTGTGAACATAGCTTTATGTCATAACTGTTTCGAAACATTTTGAAATTACAGTGGTTCGCTGCTAGGGGGCGATCTATGTTAACCCATAAATGTAATAAATTTGTAGACATTTTAATGACACAAAAAAGAAGAGTTGTAGAAAATAGTCTTAATTGGCCTTACTGCTCTGCATAAAACAAGCAAAGCAAAATTTAGGGGGTGTTTACACGATACCTAAAAACGGAAAACTTTGTGTTTTCACCATTCATTCACACAACAATGGCGTTTTGGGGTGCTAACTAGGCTACTAAAACGTGAATTTGTGAAAAGGGTGACTGAACTGAACGGTGTTCAGTCAATAAGTATGTGCGCATGCACCTAGTGTTTCTTTACAAAGTGACATCGCCACCTACTGGTTTGGCATGCATAATACAGCATTTTTAGTCATTTTCATGTGAACAGGGATTGTTTTACCAATGTTGTCTGTATGTAAAGCTTTTCAAAAACGCAAAGGAAAAACTTTTCCGTTTTTAGAACATCACTGTCATGTAAACACCCTTAATGGCTGAAATTGTAGGTCATCCTGAATTTGGACATATATATATACTCCGCTCATATTCTATATGGTAGGCTACCCAGCAAACATGTGACGTCAGAGAGACGTTCAGATCATGTCTGTATAACGTCCGTTAGTTCAGAACCACTTTTGGAAGTCTTCTGGACGTGCAAAACTGGTTCAATATCTGAACGTCTGACTAAGACCCCTTTTGGACGTCGTATGTGATTTTGGATGCAGCCCATGTGTACAGCTATAATACTTATATACCTAATAATATATATTATAATACTTAACTGTAGGGGGCTCCAAAGGCGCAAAAATACACCTATAAAGAACCCATAAACCAACAATGTTACATCATAAACTTTTTCGCTCTGCAGAACCTCATGAACTCTATACAGTGAAAAATGAGGTTGCAATGAGTCATTATATAAGAGTGTGAAGCACATTTCATGAAGCTTTATGCCTTTGCAATTCTTTATTCAAATGTTCCCACCGTACCTAACGACACGGAAGTTGAAGAATGAAGAATGTGGAGGTTTTTCAATACCGCAGCCAAATTTGGAACATTTCTAAGTGCATACATATGATGTTTTGCCAGGTTTGGGATATCTAGCTCCCAGCAGGCACTGAAGATTTGCAGTGATGTCAAATGATGTCAAGCCACTGGCTTATTTCACCAAGGTGTTCTACCAAGTGCTACTGGGAATCTGTTCTGCCTGCTGTCATCAGACTGTACAACACCTCCTCATCTTCCTCCTGCGCTGACTGTCCTCACAGCAGTCTGGGCTGCTTCCCCAGTCACGATTAATGACTGTCTCTGCGCCGAGTGTTTGTGCAGTTGAGGACTGAGCGCTTCACAATCATGCTGCTGTTTATGCATGAAATTTTCCCTTGGGGTTCAGTGAAGTCCAATTGAGTCTAGTGAATCACTTTGTTTGGGCATGAATTGATTCGCTGAATTTTTTTGCCTTTTTACACTGAATTTCTGTTTTACAGTTTTGACTGGATGGACTGAAGTGTGAAATATGAACGAACGGACGTGAATGAACATTCTCAACTAAACATCTCCAAATAAGGTGACAGCATTAAACTTGAACATATTTACTACCGCACTATTGAACATATTCAGTATTCAGCAAGAAATTTATAATGTTCAAAATATTCTATTTTAAATAAATGCTGTTCTTTAGAGCTTTCTATTCATCAAAGAATCCTGGAAATAAAATATCACGGTTTCCACAAAAAATATTGAATATTAAGTTACATCAGTAGCAAATCAGCATATTAGAATGATTTCTGAAGGATCATGTAACACTGACTATAGTAATAATGCAGAAAATTCAGCTTTGCATCATACATATGTTACATTTTAAAATATAATCAAATAAAAAGTGTTATTTTAAAATCTAATAATATTTCTCAATATTACTGTTTTTACTGTATTTTTGATCAAATAAATGCAGCCTTGGTGAGCAGAAGAGACTTATGCTTACCGACCCCAAACTTTTTAACCCTAGTGTATGTTTACACCAACTACAACCTTAAACTAGAAAAACTACACATTTAGAAATCATATAAATGCATAACATTTCAGCATTAAAAAAATTAAAATGCCAGTTGAATCAGTTCATGTGTGAACATACTGATTCAGTAGATTGATTCAGACTTTCCACTGCAGCTTATGACAATGATAAGTAATTTGACTTTAATGCAATAAAATGTGACAACAAAAACAGTGATGTCATGTTACACTACTGTCTGTTGGAAAACAAATAGATTGTTAATGCAATTCTAATGTAAACCAACAGCTAGAAACACCGTAACAACAGGCATCTAGAAGTGAATAAAATAAAGACAAAAAGTATCTTCACCACTCAATTTCAAATCATTACAATACAGGCTCCCATTAAACTTCATTAGCTTCTTGGGGAAATTAAAAAATCATGAAACTATAAAATAACTGGCAGTATCTTGCAGCTAGAAATCTAGTTTATGAGAAAACAAAAGAGCGCTAGTGAATATAATGACTCTATAATGGCACTTTAATGACAATCAATACCATTGCCCAACATGACCCATTCATCAAAGAAGAGCGAGATGAGTCTGAGGAGACTCTTTCATTAGTTACACACAGCTAAAATACATTACAACACTTACCGATTTTAACGGATTTTGGCTATATTTATTCAAAGGAGGCTTAAGCGTGTATCTTTACAGAAGCAGCACAGAGAGCCGCTTCAGAAACGTGCGTGGCGCGGCTGGAATAAACACAAACATTGACTAGAGTGGCCGTAATCGGCTTCAGTGGCCGTATCAGAGCCGCACTGCACCGCAGATGTGTGCAGTGTAAATTGTCTAAGCATTAAT